>NW_026992408.1:0-88370 GCF_028769735.1 Zonotrichia leucophrys gambelii | reverse complement strand
GGAGTATCAGAAAGACCTGCTGAGCCCATGGACACTGTCAGTGCATGGAAGGGAGCCCCTTTGGGCCCTTGCTAAAGAAACTGGAGCTCAGCTTGGGTTTAGATGCTCTTGAGCAGGAGAAAGGCTGGAATCGTCAGGTGTTTCCAGAGGCCTGCGTGCCCAGAGGGACTGAGTTCTGGGGAGCAGCTGGATGTTTCTGCACGTCATGGAAGGGGATTGCCAGACAGCTCAAGCCTCACCACAGGCAAACACTCCCCAGCTCTTCTCAGGCAACATTTGCTTTGGGTTTCAAGTTGTTCCCACTTGTCTGTCTGTGAAGATGCCCCTAAAACCACAAGGCAAGCCTCTCAGAACTGGTGTTACATTTCCAGAAATGAAGAAAAGAAGCCCAAACACAAGAAAGTTGCTAAGGCACTGGTTTTTAGAGAGGAACTTAACCCCCTGTGCAGTTTCTTCTCACTGGGAAACGTGCCTGAAACCTGGGCATGAGGGTCTAAAGGCCACAGAGTCTCTTCTGCTTCTTGTGCAGTGCTGCTGAAACACTCAGTGACCGTGTTTCTCTCCCAGCCCAAGCCACATTCTGGCTGTCACCAAGCCAGAGCCTGGTGATGTGGAGAGCCTGCCAAAACCTGCCATTTGTTTCCTGGCACTTTCTGGGATGGGCCTACCATTCACGCATTGACTTGAGTAGCCAAATGAGCAGAGGGTGACCGTAGGGATGGAACCTCTCCTTCTGATTTGACCATGAAAGGTTTTTCTTTTCCATGTAAGGAAAGCAGAAATTTTCAGACTGCTGAGAAACAGAGCTGCAGGTGGCTCCTGTGTACCCAAGCAGGCGTTTTCATCGCAGTACATTTGTGCATGGATCTTAATGTGTCTGTGTTGAAGATGAGATTCCAAAGATTTGTTTCCTTACCTGAGGAATACCTGGTGGATTTCCTTTCTTTCCCTCCAATTCCCATTCTTTTCAAGAACAAAGCAAAAAGCTTGATTAGTTTTGTTTTATGGCAGCAGTGCTTAAGGGACAAGAAGCACTGCAGAGATACTTTTCATGTACTAACCCTTGGATACAGTAGAGTTAGTATAGCAAAGTCCTTCTTCCAAAAAGCCTCTCAAGCTGGTGTGAATCCTCAGGGAAGGAAATGTGCTTGTGCTGATGTAGTTCCCACTAACTAGGTCAGTATATGAAATCAGCTGCCAAGGCAAGATCTGCAGGATGGTGGAAAAGCTTTGGCTGCATCGGGGTTTGGGTTTTTGGTTGGTAAAGGAAAGTCATCTCTGGGTCTCTGCCAGGGCAGAAAGTGCCACTGCAGCATGGAGCTTAATCAATGGGATCTGGGAGAGCGGTTACAGGTGGGAAAGAAGCAGGTGGAGCCTGGTGTCTCCTTTTTCCCCAGCCTCAACTCCTGATAGCCACAGGAGGAAGACAAAAGCTGCAGCAGCCCAACTTATTTTCATCCTGCCTGCGTGACTTCCTGAGCTGCTGCCTGCAGAGAGATGAGGCGCGGCGCTGGTCTGCCAAGGAGCTGCTGCAGGTAAAATGTGAAGGGGCTGCAGGTGAAACAGGCTCTGAGGGATGGGCTCCTCCTCCACTCAAGGCCAAGGCAGCAGATGAGCCCCCTTCCTCCTCACCTCCACTCTTGCTGCTCTTCAAATGAAAAGAAGCATCCTGATGAGGAATCCTAGACTGGGCTGGGCTGGCAGGGCCCTGTAAAGGTCCTGTGGTGCAAGTGTCCTGCAATGAGCTGGGACATCTTTAAAGACATCGAGTTTCTCAGAGCCCTTTGCCACCAGAGCCGGAATGGTTGCAGGGATGGGGCACCTACAAGCTCTTGGGGCAACCTGTGCCAGGGTCACACCATGCTCCGAGTAAACATGTTCTGATTAGATCCTATTTGTGTTAAAATATATTCACCCACATCCTATTGGAACTGGCCCTGTTAAAAAAGATGTCCTCCACTTTCCTCAAAGCCACTCTGAAGTTTTGGAAAGTGGCAATAAAGTCTCCCTGGGGCCTGTTCTTGACAAAACTGAGTAACCCCACCTCTCTCTGCATTTCCTGAGTCACAGAGGTCCTCTGGCTGTTTCTGTCACCTTCTTTTGTAATTTGGTGGGGTGTTCAGTTTTATGTAATGGCAAAAGAATTGAAGTAGAGCAATGCGGGGTACAGAGACATGAAATGGTGGTGGAGGAGCCCAAGGAAGCCAGTCCCAGCCTAGGGGTCAGAGATTTGGCTGTGGGCAGGAGGGGCTGTGGGGGGCTCACTGTGAGCCTCTGAGGGGCCCTGGTTTGTGCCCCCCAGCCCACCCTTAGAGGTTTCTGCCATGCAAACAGGGACAGCTGGGAGGGACTTGTCCCAGCCCCATCTGCTGCCTGGCACGCCCAAGCGGACGGGAACTGTGCCAGGGTTACTGCCAGGCTGTGTGGCAGAGAGGGAACTGCAGGGCCCAGTGCCACTGGGCTGGCCCTGCTGGGAAGGAAGGTGCCATCCAGCACACGAGGGGCAGGGCATGGGAAGGCAGACACTGCTTTCTGTGTCTGTGGCAATCAGCACAGTGCCTGTCGTACAAAGAGAGAGACCAATGAGAGGCTTTGGAGTTTACTGAAAGAAGAAACTCCAAGGACAGAAAGCACCATTTCTAGAGCACTGGCAGTGCTAAAATCTCAGCAAGATGAAGACACCTGTATAAATGGATGAGTGGGATTCTGGGCCAGGTTTGCCTGTGATGGCAAAGTCTGCACATAAAGATGGAGGTGTAGACGGTCCCATTGTTCCTCTTCCTGCATCCTTCTAGGAGCAGGAGGAATCCTGTGAAGCACTGAGCTTGCAAAGTCATGGTTCATTGTTTTTTGTTGATCTGGGTTTTTTCCCTTTGGGCAGCATCCATTTGTAAGATTTGCTGAGCCTGCGTCCAGCCTGGTGCCACTGATTGTTTCAGTGAAGAAGAGGAAGGAGACAAGAATGTGACAATCACATCAGGAACATTTATTCCTTAACAGGTTTAGAGTAGGATTGTAGGTTAGGACTAGGATTAGGATTAGGATTAGATTAAGGATAAGGATAAGGATAAGGATAAGGATAAGGATAAGGATAAGGATAAGGATAAGGATAAGGATAAGGATAAGGATAAGGATAAGGATAAGGATAAGGATTAGGGTTAAGGTAAGGGTTAGGGTTAGAGTAGGATTGTCTAATAGGACTGCAGAGTAGGATTGAAAATCAATAAAGTTTCTGAAACCACAACTCACCTTGAAGATTCCCTTCCTTCTCACTCTGCAAATAAACTCAAGAATTCCTTCTGAATTGTCTGTTGTTTCTTAAAGGTGGAAAGTGAAATGGTGTCTTTGGCATGGTGTGAAAGCTGGGAAGGATCTTCTTCATTCATCCTCTCCAGACCAGACTGCCTTTGGAATATGGCCCACTGGTCTGTTTTTGGCCATCTTTGGTACTTCTATTTGAGGCAGAAAGGGCAATGGCATTTGCAGGCAAAAGCAAAGGAAGAATGGGGCAGCCCAAACATCTTATGCAGATGCAGGCCTTCAGCTGTGACTGGAGAGCATTGGGGCTCCCTAAATGCAATAATCTCTTTGGCTGGAGGAGAGCCTTGCTCAAGTGAGAAAGCAGAAAGATCAGAGAGGGTGCTCGGGAAGGTCTCCTGTGTTATGAACAAAAATTCGGTTAATATTTTTTTTGTGAGAAAGAGTTACAGGGACGCAGCCAGATCTGTCTCTGCCAGGGTTCTTAGTGCTTTGTTATTGTAATACCGGGTCGTTGAGGCTTATCTCCTCTTTTGTATTAGTAAAAGGCCTGGCTGGGTGGGTGGATGGCCCTTCCCCGAGGCTGTGCTCTCTTACAGCATAGGGAAGACACCTGAGAGGGTGGGGGAGTTATGCAAAGTGACTCCAAAGACCAGCAGGCTTTGAGACCTCGACTCCAAAATGCAACGAGAAAACCCGAAAAACAACGAGCCAAATAAGAATTGAGAGACTAAAGTGGTGTCTGGACATGAGGAGCCGATTGCTGAGCCTGCGGAGATGCGGAGTCCCTCTCGCCCTGAGCAGAGAGTCGTCCCAACGCCGGGACCAGGTGGCCGCCGAGGCTGAGAGGACATCATCTGACGGGGACACCACGCCCTAAAGGCTCCCACGAGGACTGGATCCCCCGGCTCTGCCCCTAGTGGACAGAGCTGCGCATGTCCTCCTCCTCTGAGTCGCCCTGGGAGACGCGACGGGGACTGCAGCCCTGCCAAGCCACCCAATCCTGAGCTGATCACTTTTAATAAAGGCATTAAAAAGGAGAAGAAGTCTCCTGGCCCTGTTTATTTCATCTTGTGGTGCAGAGCTGTCAGCGCCGGTGAGGTGAGAGCAGGCCCGGCCTTGCCCGGCCTGGAGCCCCAGCAGAGCCCCGGCAGAGGCCGGAGCAGCCTGAGCCCCGGCAGAGGCAGGCTGGAAGGAGGCCCTTGGAGCTGCAAGAGGCAGCAGCCGGGCCCTGGGTGCCTCTTGCTGGGAGCGGGTGAATCCTCCGCTCTCAGAGCCCAGGTGGCAGCTGGGCTGGCTGCTGCCGAGGGGAAGCGCAGCCGTGCTGGGCACAGCCCGGCCTGGAGGCCATGGCCGTCTGGAGTGTGCCCAGGAGCAGAGAAAGGCCAAGGGCAGCCGCGGGCCCCTGGGCTGGCTGAGGATTCCTCCTCTTCTGCCGGCTGCCCTGCAACTCCTGGCAAAGGCCAGCAGTGTGTGCAGCACTCTGGGCACCGGGGCAGGGAGCCGGGCTGCTCGGCAGGCTGGAGCACAGGGCAGCTCCTTCAGGCCCGGCACTTGTGCCAGGGAAGCGAGGCCAGCGTGAGGCAGGGACAGCTTGGCAGGGCCCATCTGCAGGAGCCAGCGCCTCACGCAGCTCTGGGAGGAAGCGCCTGCAATCCTGCAGTTCTGCACTGAGCCAGAGCAAAGGTGTGAGATGCAGAGTGTTTGGCAGAAATATTCAGGCCCACCAGGCCAGCCTGCTTTGTGCTCTCTGGCGCACAGCAAGCGCTGTGCAATGCAGCTCTGAGCTGCTGGGAGAGAGGCACATCAGGGATGTGCCTGAGGCTTGTGCTTGAGGAGTGAACTGATTTGGAAGGGGGCAGAAGGGTTTCAGTAGGCAATTTGTGTTTTCTTCATTAATTTCTGAAAGAAAGTCATAATGTGTTGCACACAGGTAGGGTTATTAGAAAAG
Organism: Zonotrichia leucophrys gambelii; assembly: GCF_028769735.1. Taxonomy (NCBI): domain Eukaryota; kingdom Metazoa; phylum Chordata; class Aves; order Passeriformes; family Passerellidae; genus Zonotrichia; species Zonotrichia leucophrys. The sequence continues at coordinate 83,161 of NW_026992408.1, read as the reverse complement.
AAAGGCCTTATAAAATCAGGCTTTGCTATGGTAAATTCCCAGCTAGCCTGTTACGTCTTCTACGTGCAGCCTGAATTGTGCTAAGAAAACTGTTTGCATCTCTAACAAGAAATCTGTCCCATGAGCATCCATGAAAGAAAAATGTAATCACCTGAGTAAGAGTGAGTCTTAAAAAGAGAAAGTCTTAACATGTACACACTAATACACCTTCTAAGCAATAAATTGTGTGGCAAGGAAACTACCAGCCAGTTGAAGTTGAACACGAGTCTGTGAAAACAGCATAAAAATGAGTTATGTGAATAAAGAATTGGCTTTCCCTGCATGAAGAAACTGAGTCCCGGCTGCTTTATTGACACAGCAATGTGGCTTCACTCAGCAAGAGCACTTGCAGGGTGTATTGATGAAACACTTGTGTTTGATTCTCAGAACAGGAAGGAGAGGCATTTAGTCTAACAAACAGGGCGTAGTCTTTTGAATTCCTTTAGCTTTAACAGGAGTGCTGAACCATGTATTCCCCCACTGCAGTGCTTACTGTGTGCAAGTGGCTATCTTGGCCTTGAGAATAAGGAGAGTGCTCCTGCTAAGAAGGTAGCTGGAATGCATTCAAAGGGAAGAAAGTGTTTTTACGAGGCTCTTGAACACCAAAGGAGAGTTTGAGGAATGGGAATATTTCCCAAATGACTGTGTCAGGAACTAAAGTCATGTCCCAGGCCCTGCCATATTTGATCCATGCTTGAGCAGGTTGACAAGACAATGAAGAAAAGTGTCTTGTTTAACAGGTGGGACCTTGACCCTTGAAAGAGAAACAATGGATTGGTCAATGGGTGGGCAGTCAAGCTCTGAAAGGAGAACAATGCACAATGAAGCCCTTGGGGCAGGGAGTCATGGAGTCATCCTGAGCCATCATCTCACAGCCAGCCATGTGTGAGCCAGCCGATGCTGTAACTGAGAAAATTCCACTCCTGAGCAGGAGATACAAGGCCTGGTTCTGAGCTGGAAGGGTGAGAAGGATGAGATGCACAGTGTTTTGATCCAGGGGATGTCCTGGAAGTGCACTGCCTACCTGCTACCTGCCCCTGCTGCCGAGCACCACGCTCCAACTCCTTCTCTTGCTCAGCGGATTTTTGGGAATCCAGGGGTTGGTATGTATTATTTGCTACTGCAACTAATGGCATAAATTTGCAAGCTCAGCTGTATCTTAGGTTCTTTTGTGCATGGATCTCCTCCTGAACCTGTGTCAACGACCAGCAGGGACCTACAGGACACTCCTATTCTGATGTCAGCAAATTCTGAGAACTGATTGAAATATGTCAATAAATTTGAGGTAATGTTTAGCCTATGAGCTTCAGCAAAGTATTGAATATGTCTTAGTTCCCTAGACAAAAACTGGTAGGTGAGATTGCTGGGTGTGCAGGGCTTAGGGAAGTTATTCCCTGTGCACCCAGCACTGAAATCAACCCTGAGCTGGCAGCAGGGATCAGGCCCTGCTTGGAAACTTTCATTTTGGCAACTTCTGTCAGCAGGTAAGAAAGGTCAAAATGAAACCTTTTCCAGCTGGTTTATCCTTTTAGGCACCAAAGCTCTGTGTCATGGGTGGCCTGGGTGTGTGCAGAGCAATGCAGCCCCCAAAAAGCCCTTGGTTTCCCCACAAGTTGCCAGTTTGACTGCTTCCAAAGTGGAAGAAAGGCAGAGATGTACATCCACAGGAGTCCTGGCCATGTCCAATAAATGTGCAAATATGTGGGGAGATTTGTTAGGGATGATTTCAGCTGTTATACCAACAGTGCCTTCACTCCTGGTTCTGTGCATTATAGGTGAGTAATGTAATAGTAGGTTCTCACAATTAAGAGATAGCTATTATGTGGATAGATACTATGTTCAAATGTAAAGTGCTGTTATTGTAATATGTCCTCCCATAGTCCTCTTTCCCATCCCCCTTGTAATAGCCTTGGCAGTCAGGGCATTTTGGGAGGGCTGGCTTGTGACCAGCAGGCAGGGTGTAACAACACCTGACCTCCAGTCAGGATGCAAGAAAGTAATCTCCACCACTGGACAGCAGAGAAAGAGTTGACTGACAAAACATTGGGAGGGGCTAAGGGTATAAAAGGCAGAGCATCCCTTTTGTAGATGAGCATGTGGCTGCTGGGCATGGAGACTCCCAGTTATTGGAATATGAATCCCAATATTACCAGTTAGATTGTTCCTGGGCCAGTCTTACCCTCGCTGCTAGGCCGAAGGCGGCAACTGTGGTGTATCACCCCAGAGACACTTTTAGCTTGCTGATGGTTTCAGCTGGGCACTCAACAAGTCCAGGCTTGTTAGGAACTCTGTTTACCTCAGGGAGAAGACTTCAGGCGAAGGTGAAGAGAAAAAAGGAGAGGATTCTGCTGGAGGGTTTAATATCTAGAGGTTTATTCCATGGTGACACAGGTCTGAATCTTGGGAAGAGCTCCAACAGAATCGCCGACCGCATGGCCGGACTCACCTTTTAAGCTCAGGGGGAGGGGAGGGGACAGGTGAGCCACCAACCAGGTGGGGGGGGCGGGGTCTCAGGGGAGAATGACAGCTAGACAGGCCAATGACCTCTGGGCCTGAGGGGCATCCTTTGAACCTGACCAACCACACGACGCCTTGTTGGGATGTTCAGCCTGATTGACAGGACTCACTCGGCAAGGGGGCGAGGGGGGAAGGAGACGGGTGTTTGTCACGGAAGGAGACCAGGACACCAGCTGGTTCATCATGGCCCGCTTTATTGAACAAATATCAAACACTCATACAGCAAATAATAAGCTTATGAATATTCTGTAAGCCAAGCAATCTATTGGTTAAACTATAGCATTAACTCATCCACATTCCTTTGAGACTACGTTCTCTATCTCTCCTGCCTCACTGTCCATTTCTTTATCATGTTTTGAGAGAATCAAGGACACATTATCTCACACCTGCAAGATTTGGAACTAACTATGGTCTTGTACTTTTCCATTCTCTATCCTGCTACAGAAACAAAAGAGGCCTCTGCCTGTCTCTGCCCTAGTTAGGACATCTTTCCCAAATTAATTCGGCTGTGTCCCCTCTCCTCAAGCCACTCTTTGACAAAACTCTCCGCAGGTATTGGCACACCTGGGGAAGGGACCTTGTTGTAGTGTGTTGTTAAGTTTCTTGTGTTATTCCCCCAATTTATGTATTGTTTCCCCCTATTAAGTGTAAAATGGTTTTGTCCCCCAGTTTTTCCCGCCACAGCCCTGATGGCCGTTAGGTTACCATGGTTACCCCTGTGTCTGTCACCCAAGTTATAGAATTTCTCCTGCCCCTTTTTCCCTTTTTAGTAAAACTTTTCTCCTCCCTGGGCTCAGTCAATCACCCCCCCACTCCTCCCGGTTTTCCAGAACTTTCCTTCCCCTGGAGGTGTTGGTTGGCTGGGGTCCGGGGGCCCCTCCTTTACCTTTTGATTATTGGTTTCCATGGAGTGTCAGTTCTGTGAAGTTCATCCCCTCACCTTTCCCGATTGGTTCCGCCTGTACCCACCCCCCTCCTTTATAATCCTGTTTCACCCCCTATGAAAAAACTTTTTCCCGGTTGGTTTCCCCGCGTTTGGATCCCGCAACACCTTCAATAAACCGATGTTTAACCCCCGGGAAATGGTCAGCTCCGATGTTTAACCCCCGGGAAATGGTCAGCTCCGTTCCTCCCCTATACCAGCGGTGTGAGCCAGTCCGCAGCCAGCACAGCCCGAGGCCCTCAGACTGTTGTAGTGTGTTGTTAAGTTTCTTGTGTTATTCCCCCAATTTATGTATTGTTTCCCCCTATTAAGTGTAAAATGGTTTTGTCCCCCAGTTTTCCCGCCACAGCCCTGATGGCCGTTAGGTTACCATGGTTACCGCTGTGTCTGTCACCCAAGTTATAGAATTTCTCCTGCCCCTTTTTCCCTTTTTAGTAAAACTTTTCTCCTCCCTGGGCTCAGTCAATCACCCCCCACTCCTCCTGGTTTTCCAGAACTTTCGTTCCCCTGGAGATGGTGGCTGGCTGGGTCCCAGGACACCTCCTTTACCTTTTGATTATTGGTCTCCATGGAGTGTCAGTTCTGTGAAGTTCATCCCCTCACCTTTCCCGATTGGTTCCGCCTGTACCCACCCCCCTCCCTTATAATCCTGTTTCACCCCCTATGAAATAACTTCTTCCCGGTTGGTTTCCGGGCGTTTGGATCCCGCAACACCTTCAATAAAGCGATGTTTAACCCCCGGGAAATGGTCAGCTCCGTTCCCCCCCAATACCCGCGGTGTGAGCCAGTCCGCAGCCAGCACAGCCCGAGGCCATCAGGCTGTTGTAGTGTGTTGTTAAGTTTCTTGTGTTATTCCCCCAATTTATGTATTGTTTCCCCCTATTAAGTGTAAAATGGTCAGCTCCGTTCCCCCCCAATCCCAGCGGTGTGAGCCAGTCCGCAGCCAGCACAGCCCGAGGCCATCAGACTGTTGCAGTGTGTTGTTAAGTTTCTTGTGTTATTCCCCCAATTTATGTATTGTTTCCCCCTATTAAGTGTAAAATGGTTTTGTCCCCCAGTTTTTCCCGCCACAGCCCTGATGGCCGTTAGGTTACCATGGTTACCCCTGTGTCTGTCACCCAAGTTATAGAATTTCTCCTGCCCCTTTTTCCCTTTTTAGTAAAACTTTTCTCCTCCCTGGGCTCAGTCAATCACCCCCCCACTCCTCCTGGTTTTCCAGAACTTTCCTTCCCCTGGAGGTGTTGATTGGCTGGGGTCCCGGGGCCCCTCCCGTACCTTTTGATTATTGGTCTCCATGGAGTGTCAGTTCTGTGAAGTTCATCCCCTCACCTTTCCCGATTGGTTCCGCCCGTACCCACCCCCCTCCTTTATAATCCTGTTTCACCCCCTATGAAACAGGGGGACCTGGGAAGGTCAAAGGTGAATAACGGGGCGCTGTGCGTTATTGTGGTTTAAGGCACACAGGCAGGGATTGCATAGGAAATAAGGAAGCGTTGTTTAACCAGAGGGACGTGCGCTCATTGTGATTGGCTGGAGCTGCTGTCAATCTGCTTTGGCTGTGTGTGATTGGTCAGGAGCGTCACAAAGGGAGTTGGGACATTGAGTTCCTGGGATGGGAGCTGGGGGCATCTCCCGTTGGCACAAACACGGAATGAGACTGAGGCTGGGAAATAGATGGGAAAAAAATGAAATGTTTGAAAAATATGAAAAAAATATATGAAAAAATTATATAAAAAAATATGAAATATTTGAAATATATGAAAAAAATATATGAAAAAATAAATATTGAATATATGAAAAAAATATGAAAAAAATATATGAAAAAAAATATGAAAATTTGAAAATATGAAAAATATATGAAAAAATATATGAAAAAAAAAAAAAAAAATGAAATATTTGAAATATATGAAAAAATATATGAAAAAAATATATGAAAAAATATATGAAAAAATATATGAAAAAAATATATGAAAAAAAATGAAAAAATATATGAAAAAATATATGAAAAAAAAATTAAAAAAATGAAATATTTAAAATATATGAAAAAATATATGAAAAAAAATGAAATATTTGAAATATATTAAAAAGTATATGAAAAAAAATGAAATATTTGAAATGTATGAAAAAATTATATGAAAAAAAATATGAAATATTTGAAATATATGAAAAAAAAAAAAAGAAAAAATATATGAAAAAAATATATGAAAAAAATGAAATATTTGAAATATATGAAAAAATATATGAAAAAAATATATGAAAAAATATATTGAAAAAAAATGAAATATTTGAAATATGTGAAAAAATATATGAAAAAAAAAGAAAAAAATATATGAAAAAATATGAAAAAAAATGAAATATTTGAAATATATGAAAAAATATATAAAAAAAAAATGAAAAAAAATATGAAATATTTGAAATATATGAAAAAAAATATGAAAAAAAATATGAAAAAATATGAAATATTTGAAATATATGAAAAAAATATATATGAAAAAAATATATGAAAAAATATGAAATATTTGAAATATATGAAAAAATATATAAAAAAATGAAATATTTGAAATATATGAAAAAAATATATGAAAAAAATGAAATATTTGAAATATATGAAAAAAATATATGAAAAAAATATAAAAAAATATGAAATATTTGAAATATATGAAAAAAATATATGAAAAAATATATGAAAAAATATATGAAAAAAATGAAATATTTGAAATATATGAAAAAAATATATGAAAAAAATATATGAAAAAATATGAAAAAAATATGAAAAAAATATATTAAAAATAAATGAAATATTTGAAATATATGAAAAAAATATATGAAAAAATATATGAAAAAAATATGAAAAAAATATATGAAAAAAATATATGAAAAAATATATGAAAAAAATATATGAAAAAATATATGAAAAAAAAATGAAATATTTGAAATACATGAAAAAAATATATGAAAAAAATATATGAAAAAAAAATGAAATATTTGAAATATATGAAAAAAATATATGAAGAAAAATATGAAATATTTGAAATATATGAAAAAAATATATTAAAAATATGAAATATTTGAAAAATATAAACCACAGGTATTGAAAATAAAAGGAGGGGTTAATGTTTACATCTCTGACCTATGATGAGCTCGGATCTTGCAATATGTATGAACTTAATTAAGTTCATTATTTAATTATAAATTATTATTTATCATTTAATTTTATAAATTTATTTATAAATTTATTATTTATTATTTATTATTTTATTTTATTTGTATCATTATTTAATTATAAAATGTGCGTGGTTGATCAATAAATCGGAGCTCGATGCTGATCAGAGGAGGGGTCGTCTCCCTTCGCTTTCTACACTCGAGCTGCTTTATTTTTTTCATATATTTTTTTCATATATTTCAAATATTTCATTTTTTTTCATATATTTTTTCATATATTTTTTCATATATTTCAAATATTTCATATTTTTTTATATATTTTTTTCATATATTTTTTCATATATTTTTTCATATATTTCAAATATTTCATATATTTTTTCATATATTTTTTTCATATATTTTTTTCATATATTTCAAATATTTCATTTTTTTTCATATATTTTTTCATATATTTTTTCATATATTTCAAATATTTCATTTTTTTTTCATATATTTTTTCATATATTTTTTTCATATATTTTTTCATATATTTCAAATATTTCATATATTTTTTTCATATATTTTTTCATATATTTTTTCATATATTTCAAATATTTCATTTTTTTTCATATATTTTTTTCATATATTTTTTTCATATATTTTTTCATATTTTTTCATATATTTTTTCATATATATTTTTTTCATATATTTCATATATTTAATTTTTTTCATATATTTTTTTCATATTTTTTTTCATATTTTTTTCATATATTTTTTCATATATTTCAAATATTTCATATTTTTTTCATATATTTTTTCATATATTTCAAATATTTCATTTTTTTTCATATATTTTTTCATATATATTTTTTTCATATATTTCAAATATTTCTTTTTTTTTCATATATTTTTTCATATATTTTTTTCATATTTTTTCATATATTTTTTTCATATATTTTTTTCATATATTTCAAATATTTCTTTTTTTTTTCATATATTTTTTCATATATTTTTTCATATATTTCAAATATTTCATTTTTTTTCATATTTTTTTTCATATATTTCAAATATTTCTTTTTTTTCATATATTTTTTTCATATATTTTTTTCATATATTTCAAATATTTCATATATTTTTTTCATATATTTTTTTCATATATTTTTTCATATTTTTTTCATATATTTTTTTCATATATTTCAAATATTTCATTTTTTTTTCATATATTTTTTCATATATTTTTTCATATTTTTTCATTTTTTTTCATATATTTTTTCATATATTTCAAATATTTCATTTTTTTCATATATTTTTTCATATATTTTTTTCATATATTTTTTTCATATTTTTTCATATATTTTTTCATATATTTTTTCATATATTTTTTCATATATTTCAAATATTTCATTTTTTCATATTTTTTTTCATATATTTTTTCATATATTTCAAATATTTCATTTTTTTTCATATATTTTTTTCATATATTTTTTTCCTATGGTTAAACAACGCTTCCTTATTCCCAATGCAATCCCTGCCGGTGTGCGTTAAATCCCAATAACGCACAGCGCCCCGTTATTCCCCTTTAACCTTGCCAGATAAACTTTCTGTAAACTTTCCCCCAATTTTGTTGTCAAATCACCCCAAAACCCACAAATTTGGGGTAAAAATTTCCCCCCAATCCCTCAAATTTAGGATCAAACCACCCCAAAATCTCCAAATTTGGGATTAAACCCCCCCAAAACCTCCAAATTTTGTTGTCAAACAACCCCAAAATTTCCCAAAAATCCCCAAATTTTGTTGTCACATCGCCCCAAACCACCCCAAAATCCCAAATCTGGGGTAAAAATTTCCCCCAAAATCCCAAATTTAGGATCAAACCACCCCAAACCCACCCCAAAATCCCCAAACTTGGGGTAAAAATTTCCCCAAAATCCCAAATTTAGGATCAAACCACCCAAAACCACCCCAAATTCCCAAATTTTGTTGTCAAAAATCCCCAAAATCACCTCAAAATCCTCAAATTTTGTTGTCAAATCACCCCAAAATCCCCAAATTTTGTTGTCAAATCATCCCAAAATCACCCCAAAATCCCCAAATTTGGGGTAAAAATTCCCCCAAATCTCTCAACTTTAGGATCAAACAACCCCAAAACCACCCCAAAATTCCCAAATTTTGTTGTCAAACCACCCCAAAACCACCCCAAAACCTCCAAATTTTGTTGTCAAAAAACCCCAAAATTCCCAAATTTGGGGTAAAAATTTCCCCCCAATCCCTCAAATTTAGGATCAAACCACCCCAAAATCTCCAAATTTGGGATTAAACCACCCCAAAATCCCCAAATTTTGTTGTCAAACAACCCCAAACTCACCCCAAAATCCCCAAATTTGGGGTAAAAATTTCCCCCAAAATCCCAAATTTAGGATCAAACCACCCCAAAACCACCCCAAAATCCCCAAATTTTGTTGTCAAATCACCCCAAAATCACCCCAAAATCCCCAAATTTGGGGTAAAAATTTCCCCCAAAATCCCCAAATTTAGGATCAAACCACCCCAAAATCTCCAAATTTGGGATTAAACCACCCCAAAACCTCCAAATTTTGTTGTCAAACCACCCCAAAACCACCCCAAAATCCCCAAATTTGGAGTAAAATTTCCCCAAAATCCCCAAATTTGGGGTAAAAAATTCCCCCAAAATCCCCGAATTTTGTTGTCAAACAACCCCAAAATCACCTCAAAATCCCCAAATTTTGTTGTCAAATCACCCCAAACCAACCCCAAAATCCCCAAATTTGGGGTAAAAATTTCCCCCAAATTCCCAAATTTAGGATCAAACCACCCCAAAACCCCCAAATTTGGGGTAAAAATTTCCCCCAAATTCCCAAATTTAGGATCAAACCACCCCAAACCCACCCCAAATTCCCAAATTTTGTTGTCAAACAACCCCAAACCCACCCCAAAATCCCCAAATTTGGGGTCCAATAAAAATTCCTGGAGCGTTTTGGGTTCATCCGAGACCTTTTATTGCTCTGGGGGGACAGCGAGGGACAGGGAGTGACCACTGAGTGACCACTGAGTGACCACAGAGTGACCACAGAGTGACCACAGAGTGACCACTGAGTGACCACTGAGTGACCACTGAGTGACCACTGAGTGACCAATGAGTGACCACAGAGTGACCACTGAGTGACCACTGAGTGACCAATGAGTGACCACAGGGTGACCACAGAGTGACCACTGAGTGACCACAGAGTGACCACAGAGTGACCACAGAGTGACCACTGAGTGACCACAGGGTGACCACTGAGTGACCACTGAGTGACCACTGAGTGACCACTGAGTGACCACTGAGTGACCACAGAGTGACCACTGAGTGACCACTGAGTGACCACAGGGTGACCACTGAGTGACCACTGGGTGACCACAGAGTGACCACAGGGTGACCACTGAGTGACCACAGAGTGACCACTGAGTGACCACAGAGTGACCACTGAGTGACCACTGGGTGACCACAGAGTGACCACAGGGTGACCACTGAGTGACCACAGAGTGACCAATGAGTGACCACAGAGTGACCACTGAGTGACCACTGAGTGACCACAGAGTGACCACAGGGTGACCACAGGGTGACCACTGGATGGTCAGGGGTCAGCAGGAGGTCAGGGGTCAGCAGGAGGTCAGGGGTCAGCAGGAGGTCAGGGGTCAGCAGGAGGTCAGGGGTCAGCAGAAGGTCCATGGATGGTCAGCAGGAGGTCCATGGATGGTCAGCAGAAGGTCCATGGATGGTCAGCAGGTGGTCAGCAGATGGCCAGAGGGTGGTCAGCAGTGTCCAGCAGTGTCCATGGATGGTCAGTGATGTCCGTGGATGTCCATGGGTGGTCAGGAGGAGTGGTTGGATGGGGTGTCCAGCAGATGTCCATGGATGTCCAGCAGGTGGTCAGTGGGTGTCCATGGTGGTCAGTGATGGTCAGTGATGTCCATGGATGGTCAGTGATGGTCAGTGATGGTCAGTGGTGTCCATGGTGGTCAGTGATGGTCAGTGGTGTCCATGGATGGTCAGTGGGTATCCAGGGGAGGTCCATGGATGGTCAGTGGGTGTCCATGGATGGTCAGTGATGGTCAGTGGTGTCCATCTCTCAGTAGGCGTGGTTGGACACGAACAGGGACTCGCTGGGCAGTGGGTGTGGATGGATGGGGCGGTCAGTGATGGTCAGTGATGGTCAGTGGGTGTCCAGGGGAGGTCCATGGATGGTCAGTGGTGTCCATCTCTCAGTAGGCGTGGTTGGACACGAACAGGGACTCGCTGGTTGGTGGGTGTGGATGGATGGGGCAGTCAGTGGGTGTCCAGGGAGGTCCATGGATGGTCAGTGATGGTCGGTGATGGTCAGTGATGGTCAGTGGTGTCCATGGTGGTCAGTGGTGTCCATGGATGGTCAGTGCTGTCCATGGTGGTCAGTAGGCGTGGTTGGACACGAACAGGGACTCGCTGGGCAGTGGGTGTGGATGGATGGGGCGGTCAGTGGGTGTCCAGGGGAGGTCCATGGATGGTCAGTGATGGTCAGTGGTGTCCATGGATGGTCAGTGGTGTCCAGCAGGTGTCCATCTCTCAGTAGGCGTGGTTGGACACGAACAGGGACTCGCTGGGCAGTGGGTGTGGATGGATGGGGCGGTCAGTGATGGTCGGTGATGGTCAGTGATGGTCAGTGGGTGTCCAGGGGAGGTCCATGGATGGTCAGTGATGGTCAGTGATGTCCAGCAGATGTCCATCTCTCAGTAGGCGTGGTTGGACACGAACAGGGACTCGCTGGGCAGTGGGTGTGGATGGATGGGGCGGTCAGTGATGGTCAGTGGGTGTCCAGGGGAGGTCCATGGATGGTCAGTGATGGTCAGTGATGGTCAGTGGTGTCCATGGATGGTCAGTGATGTCCATCTCTCAGTAGGCGTGGTTGGACACGAACAGGGACTCGCTGGCCGCCGCCCCCGCGGTGCCACTGGGGGTGTACTTGCCCTGGCACGCCAGGGAGTTGGCCTGGGGACACAGGGACACGTTGGGGACATTGAGGGACACAGGGACACGTTGGGGACATCGGGGACATCGGGGACATTGAGGGACATTGGGGACATTGGGGACACAGGGACACATTGGGGACATCGGGGACATTGGGGACATTGAGGGACATCGGGGACATTGGGGACATTGGGGACACATTGGGGACACAGGGACATGTTGGGGACATCGGGGACATTGGGGACATTGAGGGACATTGGGGACATTGGGGGCATTGGGGACACAGGGACACATTGGGGGACATTGGGGGACATTGGGGACATCGGGGACATCGGGGACATTGGGGACATTGGGGACATCGGGGACATTGGGGACATCGGGGACATTGGGGACATTGGGGACATCGGGGACATTGGGGACACTGGGGGCATTGGGGACATTGGGGACATCGGGGACATTGGGGACATTGGGGACATTGGGGACACATTGGGGACATCAAGGACATTGAGGCACACGAGGTGTCACCCCCAAACCTCCTCCTGCCAACCCCACCACTGCCACAGCCTGAACCCCTCCATGTCCCCAAGGTGTCCCCAAGGTCCCCAAGGTGTCCCCAAGGTCCTCAAGACCCCAAATGTCCCTGAATTGTCCCCACCTCAATCTCCGAACCCACCTCAGATGTGGCTCCTCTGCTCCCAACCCAACCAACACCCAACACCCCCAAACCCCCAAGACCCCACTGGTGTCCCCAAGGTCCCCAAGGGGTCCCCAATGTCCCCAAGGTGTCCCCAAGGTCCCCAAGACCCCAAACATCTCCACCTCACCCTCTGAACCCACCTTAGATGTGGCTCCCGCCTCTCCATGGTCAACCCAACTCAAGGAACACCCAACACCCCTCATGTCCCCAATGTCCCCAAGGTGTCCCCAAGGTGTCCCCAAGGTCCCCAAGGTGTCCCCAAACATCCCCACCTCAATCTCTGAACCCACCTCAGATGTGGCTCCCACCTCTCCATGGTCAGCCCAAGGAACACCCAACATCCCCAAGACTCCTCAATGTCCCCAATGTCCCCAAATCCCTGAGGGGTTCTCAAGGTCCCCAAGGTGTCCCCAAGACCCCAAACATCCCCACCTCACCCTCTGAACCCACCTCAGATGTGGCTCCTCTGCTCCCAACCCAACCAACACCCAACACCCCCAAACCCCCAAGACCCCACTGGTGTCCCCAAGGTCCCCAAGGTGTCCCCAAGGTCCCCAAGGTGTCCCCAAACATCTCCACCTCGCCCTCTGAACCCACCTTAGATGTGGCTCCCACCTCTCCATGGTCAACCCAACTCAAGGAACACCCTACACCCCTCATGTCCCCAATGTCCCCAAGGTGTCCCCAGGGTCCCCAAGGTGTCCCCAATGTCCCCAAGACCCCAAATGTCCCTGAACTGTCCCCACCTCAATCTCCGAACCCACCTCAGATGTGGCTCCTCTGCTCCCACCTCTCCATGGTCAACCCAACTCAAGGAACACCCTACACCCCTCAAACCCCCAAGACCCCACTGGTGTCCCCAAGGTCCCCAAGGTGTCCCCAAGGTGTCCCCAAACATCTCCACCTCATTCTCTGAACCCACCTTAGATGTGGCTCCCACCTCTCCATGGTCAGCCCAAGGAACACCCAACATCCCCAAGACTCCTCAATGTCCCCAATGTCCCCAATGTCCCCAAGGTGTCCCCAAGGTGTCCCCAATGTCCCCAAGGTGTCCCCAAGGTCCTCAAGACCCCAAATGTCCCTGAACTGTCCCCACCTCACCCTCTGAACCCACCTCAGATGTGGCTCCCACCTCTCCATGGTCAACCCAACTCAAGGAACACCCAACACCCCTCATGTCCCCAATGTCCCCAAGGTGTCCCCAATGTCCCCAAGGTGTCCCCAAGGTGTCCCCAAGGTGTCCCCAAGGTCCCCAAGGTGTCCCCAAACATCCCCACCTCAATCTCCGAACCCACCTCAGATGTGGCTCCTCTGCTCCCAACCCAACCAACACTGAACACCCCCAAACCCCAAGACCCCACTGGTGTCCCCAAGGTCCCCAAGGTGTCCCCAATGTCCTTAAGACCCCAAATGTCCCTGAATTGTCCCCACCTCACCCTCTGAACCCACCTCAGATGTGGCTCCCACCTCTCCATGGTTGACCCAACCCAACTCAAGGAACACCCTACACCCCTCATGTCCCCAAGGTCCCCAAGGTGTCCCCAATGTCCCCAAGACCCCAAATGTCCCCGAACTGTCCCCACCTCAATCTCCGAACCCTCCTCAGATGTGGCTCCTCTGCTCCCAACCCAACCAACACCCAACACCCCCAAACCCCCACTGGTGTCCCCGAGGTGTCCCCAAGGTCCCCAAGGTGTCCCCAAGGTGTCCCCAGGTGCCACCTACCAGGGCTCTCTTCACGTACTCCTCCTGGGCCGCCTTGGTGTTGTCCTTCTTGCCGGCCCAGGCCTTGAGGGCCGAGGCCTGCAGGGCGCGGCCGTACGAGAAGGTCAGCGCCCAGGGCCGCGGCAGCGGGCACCGGTTGATGGCGTTCAGGTTGATGGAGGCCTCCTCCTCGCTCTGGCCACCCGACAGGAACGTGATCCCTGGGGGGACATGGGGACAGCACTGTGACACCAGCCTGGGGACACTGGGACAGCCTGGGGACACTCAGATAGCTCAGGGACATTGGGGACAGCGGTTGGTGGCGTTGAGGTTGATGGAGGCTCCTCCTCGCTCTGGCCACCGACAGAACGTGATCCCTGGGGGACATTGAGGTGACACCATGAGAACATCGGGAATAAAGCATGGAATGGGCATCAGAACCCCGCTCGGCAAAAAACCCTGGGGACATGGGATACATGGGGACACTGACTGGTTGGGATGGGACACTGAAGAGGTCTGATTGGAGGCTCCTCCTCCTCCCGACGACGTGATCCTGGGGACCCAAAGGACACGGACATCCCAGGGACACTGGATGGCTCAGACACAGCCAGGGACATTGGGACATGGGGACATGGGGACAGCGGTTGGTGGCACTGAGGTTGATGGAGGCTCCTCCTCGCTCTGCACCCTGACAGGAACGTGATCCCTGAGGGACACCAAAGGACACGTGACATCACCTGGGGACGGGACCAGCCTGGGGACAGCCAGAGAGCTCAGGACATTGGACATGGGGACATTGGGGACATTGGGGACAGCGGTTGGTGGCACTGAGGTTGATGGAGGCTCCTCCTCGCTCTGGCCACCCGACAGGAACGTGATCCCTGGGGGGACATCAAGGGGACACTGGGACATCAGCCTGGGGACACTGGGATGGCTCAGACACAGCTCAGGGACATTGGGGACATTGGGGACATTGGGGACAGCGGTTGGTGGCACTGAGGTTGATGGAGGCTCCTCCTCACTCTGACCCCTGACAGGAACGTGATCCCTGGGGGGACATTGAGGGGACACTGTGACACCAGCCTGGGGACACTGGGACAGCCTGGGGACACTCAGATAGCTCAGGGACACTGGAGACATTGGGGACATTGGGGACATTGGGGACAGCGGTTGGTGGCACTGAGGTTGATGGAGGCTCCTCCTCGCTCTGGCCACCCGACAGGAACGTGATCCCTGGGGGACATCGAGGGGACATGGGGACATTGAGGTGACATCATCAGGACAGCCTGGGGACAGCCAGAGAGCTCAGGGACACTGGAGACACTGGGGACATTGGGGACATTGGGGACAGCGGTTGGTGGCGTTCAGGTTGATGGAGGCTCCTCCTCACTCTGACCCCTGACAGGAACGTGATCCCTGGGGGGACATTGAGGTGACACTGGGGTGACACTGACCGGGCACAGCGGGTGGCACGGTCCTGCGCAGCGCGGTGACCGTTGCCATGGCACAGTGACAGTGACAATGACAATAACAATGACAATGACACAGAGGTGACAATGACAATGACACTGACCTGGCACAGCAGGTGGCACGGTCCGGCGCAGCGCGGTGACCGTTGCCATGGCACAGTGACAGTGACAGTGACAATGACACAATAACACAATAACACAATGACACAGGTGACAATGACACTGACCGGGCACGGCGGGTGGCACCGTCCGTTGCAGCGCGGTGACCGTTGCCATGGCACAGTGACAATGACAATGACACAGGTGACACACAGGTGACACACAGGTGACACTGACCTGGCACAGCAGGTGGCACGGTCCGGCGCAGCGCGGTGACCGTTGCCATGGCACAGTGACAGTGACAATGACACAGTGACAATGACAGTGACACTGACCTGGCACAGCAGGTGGCACCGTCCTCCTCAGAGCAGTGACCGTTGCCATGGCACAGTGACAGTGACAATGACAATGACAATAACAATGACAATGACACACAGGTGACACACAGGTGACACTGACCGGGCACGGCGGGTGGCACTGTCCGTTGCAGTGCGGTGACCGTTGCCATGGCACAGTGACAATGACACAGTGACAATGGCACAATAACAATGACACACAGGTGACAGTGACACTGACCTGGCACAGCAGGTGGCACCGTCCTCCTCAGCGCGGTGACCGTTGCCATGGCACAGTGACAGTGACAATGACAATAACAATGACACAATGACAATGACAATGACACTGACCGGGCACGGCGGGTGGCACCGTCCTGCGCAGAGCAGTGACCGTTGCCATGGCACAGTGACAGTGACAATGACAATAACAATGACAATAACAATGACACAATGACACAATGACAGTGACACAATGACAGTGACAATGACAATAACAATGACAATGACAATGACAATGACAATGACAATGACACTGACCTGGCACAGCAGGTGGCACGGTCCGGCGCAGCGCGGTGACCGTTGCCATGGCACAGTGACAGTGACAGTGACAATGACAGTGACAATGACACAATGACAATGACACAATGACAATGACAATGACACTGACCGGGCACAGCAGGTGGCACCGTCCTGCGCAGCGCGGTGACCGTTGCCATGGCACAGTGACAGTGACAATGACAATAACAATAACAGTGACAATGACAATGACAATGACACAGGTGACACACAGGTGACAATGACACTGACCGGGCACAGCAGGTGGCACTGTCCTCCTCAGCGCGGTGACCGTTGCCATGGCACAGTGACAGTGACAGTGACAATGACACACAGGTGACACACAGGTGACACTGACCGGGCACGGCGGGTGGCACTGTCCTCCTCAGCGCGGTGACCGTTGCCATGGCGATCTCCTCGGGGCTGTACTTGGTGGCACAGGCGTGTCCCGCTGTCACCATGTTGGGCTTCAGCAGCGTCCCCTCCAGGTACACGTGGTGGTCACTGAGCGCCTTGTACACGGCGGCCAGCACCTGGGGACATGGGGACATTGGGGACATCAATGGGGACATTGGGGACATTGGTCACTGAGCGCCTTGTACACGGCGGCGAGGACCTGGGGACATTGGGGACATCATTGGGGACATTGGGGACACTGGGGACACTGGGGACACTGGGACACTGGGGACATCAGGGACATTGGGACACTGGGGACATTGGAGACACTATGGGGACATTGGGACATTGGGGACATCATTGGGGACATTGGGGACACATTGGGACATTGGAGATATTGGGGGACATTGGGGATATTGGGGACATTGGGGACATTGGGGGGACATTGGGACATTGGGACATTGGGGACATTGGGGACATTGGGGACATTGGGGACATCACTGGGGACATTGGGGACATCACTGGGGACACCATTGGGGACAGCAATTGGGACATTGGGGACATCATTGGGGACATTGGGGGACATTGGGGACATTGGGGGACATTGGGGACACTGGGGACATTGGGGACATCATTGGGACATTGGGGACACCATTGGGGACATCATTAAGGACATTGGGACATTGGGGGACATTGGGGACATTGGGGACACCATTGGGGACATTGGGGACACCATTGGGGACATTGGGGACATCATTGGGGACATCATTGGGGACATCAATGGGGACATCATTGGGGACATTGGGGACATTGGGGACATCATTGGGGACATTGGGGACATTGTCACCAAAGCCCCTCAGGTGCCACCAAACCCTCTGGAGATGCCACCAAACCCCATCAGGTGTCACCTCCAGATGTCACCAAACCCCCTCAGGTGTCACCAAAGCCCCTCAGGTGTCACCTCCTGGTGTCCCCCCGCCCCTGGGGACACCCTGGGGACACGGTGGGGACAGCCCGGGGTGGCACCGACCTTCTCGGTGACGTACTGGCACGTCTTGAGGTCGTGGTCACCGTCGGGGAGGATCTCGGGCTCCACGATGGGGACAATGCCGTTCTGGGGACACGGTGGGGACAGCGGGGACATGTCAGCAACCAGGGGACATCGGGGACATTGGGGACAGCGGGGACATCGGGGACATCGGGGACATTGGGGACATCGGGGACAGCAGGAGGGGAGCCCAGGGCACTGAGGTGCCACCAAACCCAACCTAGATGTCACCAAACCCATCCAGGTGCCACCAAACCCTGTCCAGATGCCACCAAAGCCTCTCCAGATGCCACCAAAGCCTCTCCAGATGAACCAAACCCAACCTGGGTGTCACCAAACATCCTAAGTGACACCAAACCTCTCTAGATGCCACCAAACCTGGTCTAGATGTCCCAAATCTTCTGTAAGTGTCACCAAACCCTCTCCAGATGCCACCAAACCCTCTCCAGATGGACCAAACCATCCCAAGGTGGCACCAAACTCCTTCCAGATGGCATCAAACCCCCTCTAGATGCCACCAAACCATCCTTAAGTGCCACCAAACCCTCCCTAGATGTCACCAAACCCTCTCGAGATGGACCAAACCATCCCTAGGTGGCACCAAGCCCTGTCCAGATGCCACCAAACCTTCTCCAGGTGCCACAGAACCCAGTCTAGATGCACCAAACCCCCTCTAGATGCCACCAAATGTGGTCTAGATCCCTTAAACCCCCTCCAGATGCCACCAAACCCCTCTAGGTGCCACCAAAGCCTCTCCAGATGAACCAAACCCAGCCTGGGTGTCACCAAACATCCCTAAGTGTCACCAAACCCTCTCTAGATGCCACCAAACCTGGTCCAGATGTCCCCAAACCTTCTCCAAGTGCCACCAAACCCTCTCCAGATGCCACCAAACCCTCTCAAGATGGACCAAACCATCCCTAGGTGGCACCAAACTCCTTCCAGATGGCACCAAACCCCCTCTAGATGCCACCAAATGTGGTCTAGATCCCTTAAAGCCCCTCTAGATGCCACCAAACCATCCCTAAGTGCCACCAAACCCTCTCGAGATGCCACCAAACCTGGTCTAGATCTCCCCAAACCCTCTCTAGATCAATTAAAACCCCTCTAGATGGACCAAACCCTCTCCAAGTGTCACCAAACCTGGTCTAGATGCCACCAAACTGTCCTTAAGTGTCACCAAACCCTCTCTAGATGTCACCAAACCCCCTCCAGGTGCCACCAAACCTGGTCTAGATGCCACCAAACCCCTTCTAGATGGACCAAACCCTCTCCAGATGCCACCAAACCCTCTACACGTGTCCCCAAACCCAGCCCAGATGGCACCAAACTCTCTCCAAGTGCCACCAAACCCCCTCGAGATGCCACCAAACCCTTCCTAGATGCCACCAAACCTTTTCCAGGTTCCACCAAACCCCCTCTAGATCCATTAAAACCTCTCCAGATGCCACCAAACCCCTCCAGATGCCCCCAAACCCCTCTCAGATGCCACCAAACCCTCTCCAAGTGCCACCAAACCCTCTCTAGATGCCACCAAACCCCCTCTAGATGCCACCAAACCCTCTCCAGGTGCCACCAAACCCGGTCTAGATGCCACCAAACCATCCTTAAGTGCCACCAAACCCCCTCTAGATCCATTCAAACCCTCTCTAGATGCCACCAAACCCCCTCCAAGTGCCACCAAACCTGGTCCAGATGCCACCAAATGTGGTCTAGATCCATTAAACCCTCTCTAGATGCCACCAAACCATCCTCAAGTGTGACCAAACTCTCTCCAGGTGCCACAGAACCCGTCTAGGTGCACCAAACCCTCTCCAAGTGCCACCAAACCCTCTCCAGGTGCCACCAAACCCTTCCTAGATGCCACCAAACCTTTTCCAGGTTCCACCAAACCCCCTCTAGATGGCACCAAACCCTGTGTAGATGCCACCAAACCTTTCCAGATGCCACCAAACCTTCTCCAGGTGCCACAGAACCCAGTCTAGATGTGACCAAACCATCTCTAGATGCCACCAAACCTGGTCTAGATGTCCCCAAATCTTCTGTAAGTGTCACCAAACCCTCTCTAGATGCCACCAAACCCCCTCCAGATGCCACCTCTTGGTGTCCCCTGCCCTGCCGCTCCCTGCCCGCCCCCTTGGGGACCCTTGGGGACCCTTGGGGACAGTTGGGGACATTGGTGACAGTCGGTGACCTGCTGGCAGATGCTGCCGTAGCGCGCCAGCACGTTGGTGTTCTCCATGGAGCTGAGTCACCTCCTGCTGTCCCCAAACCCAGCCCAGATGCCACCAAACCCTCTCCAAGTGCCACCAAACCTGGTCTAGATGCCACCAAATGTGGTCTAGATCCCTTAAACCCTCTCCAGATGCCACCAAACCCTCTCTAGATGGACCAAACCTTCTCCAGGTGCCACCAAACCCCCTCCAGATCCATTAAAACCTCTCTAGATGCCACCAAACTCTCTCCAAGTGCCACCAAACCCGCTCTAGATGTCACCAAACCTTCTCCAGGTGCCACAGAACCCAGTCTAGATGTGACCAAACCCCCTCCAAGTGCCACCAAACCCCCTCTAGATGCCACCAAACCCTCTCCAGATGCCACCAAACCCCCTCCAAGTGCCACCAAACCCTTCCTAGATGTCACCAAACCTTCTCCAGGTGCCACCAAACCCCCTCCAGGTGCCACCAAACCTTCTCCAGGTGCCACCAAACCCCCTCTAGATCCCTTAAACCCTCTCCAGATGCCACCAAACCCTGTGTAGATGTCCCCAAACCCTCTCTAGATCCCTTAAAGCCCCTCTAGATGCCACCAAACCCCCTTAGATGCCACCAAACCCTCTCCAAGTGCCACCAAACCCCCTCTAAGTGCCACCAAACTCTGTCCAGATGCCACCAAACCCTTCCTAGATGCCACCAAACCCTCTCCAGGTGCCACCAAACCTGGTCTAGATGTCCCCAAACCTTCTCCAAGTGCCACCAAACCCCCTCTAGATGGACCAAACCTTCTCCAGGTGCCACCAAACCCCCTCCAGATCCATTAAAACCTCTCTAGATGCCACCAAACTTGGTCTAGATGTCCTCAAACCTTCTCCAAGTGCCACCAAACCCTCTCTAGATGCCACCAAACCCTTCCTAGATGCCACCAAACCTTTTCCAGGTTCCACCAAACCCCCTCTAGATGCCACCAACCCCCACCCAGCCACCATCCTTTGATTCCCCCATTCCCAATCCCAGGCTGGAGACCCTTGGGGACATTGGGGACATTGGGGACATTGGGGACATTGGGGACAGTGTGTGACCTGCTGGCAGATGCTGGCGTAGCGCGCCAGCACGTTGGCGTTCTCCAGGGACCTGAGTCACCTCCTGCTGTCCCCAAACCCCTCCAGATGCCACCAAACCCTCTCTAGATGGACCAAACCATCCCAAGGTGGCACCAAACTCCTTCCAGATGGCACCAAACCCTCTCTAGATGCCACCAAACCTGGTCTAGATGCCACCAAACCATCCTTAAGTGCCACCAAACCCCCTCCAGATGCCACCAAACCCTCTCCAGGTGCCACCAAACCCGGTCTAGATGCCACCAAACCCTGTGTAGATGCCACCAAACCCCCTCCAGATGCCACCTCTCGGTGTCCCCTGCCCTGCCGCTCCCTGCCCGCCCCCTTGGGGACAGTTGGGGACACTTGGGGACAGTTTTGGTGACAGTGGTGACCTGCTGGCAGATGCTGGCGTAGCGCGCCAGCACGTTGGCGTTCTCCATGGACCTGAGTCACCTCCTGCTGTCCCCAAACCCAGCCCAGATGCCACCAAACCCCCTCCAGGTGCCACCAAACCCCTCCAGATGCCACCAAACCCCCTCTAGATGCCACCAAACCCCCTCCAAGTGCCACCAAACCCCCTCTAGATGGACCAAACCCTCTCCAGATGCCACCAAACCCCCTCCAGGTGCCACCAAACCTGGTCTAGATGTCCTCAAACCTTCTCCAAGTGCCACCAAACCCTCTCTAGATGCCACCAAACCCTTCCTAGATGCCACCAAACCTTCTCCAGGTGCCACCAAACCCCCTCCAGGTGCCACCAAACCCCCTCTAGATGCCACCAAACCCTTCCTAGATGTCCCCAAACCCCCTCTAGATGCCACCAAACCCTCTCCAAGTGCCACCAAACCCTCTCCAGATGTCACCAAACCATCCTTAAGTGCCACCAAACCTCCTCCAGGTGCCACCAAACCTAGTCTAGATGTCCCCAAACCTTCTCCAAGTGCCACCAAACCCTCTCTAGATGCCACCAAACCTTCTCCAGGTGCCACAGAACCCAGTCTAGATGCACCAAACCCTCTCCAGATGTCACCAAACCCTCTCTAGATCCCTTAAACCCTCTCGAGATGCCACCAAACCCCCTCCAGATGCCACCTGTCGGTGTCCCCTGCCCTCCCCGCCCCCTCGGGGACAGTTTTTGGGACAGTTGGTGACAGTTTTGGTGACACTGGTGACCTGCTGGCAGATGCTGGCGTAGCGCGCCAGCACGTTGGCGTTCTCCATCACCGCCAGGCGCGTGGGCGTGTGCGCCGTGATCTTGAGCACGCAGCGCCACTTGGCAAAGTCAGCGCCGTCCTTCTTGTACTGGGCACAGCGCTCCATCAGCCCGTCCAGCCCTGGGGACACCCAGGGGACACCGAGGGGAAAAATTGGGGAAAAAAATGGAGAAAGAACGGTGAAAAAACGAGAAAAAACGGTGAAAAAATGAGAAAAAACGGTGAAAAAATGAGAAAAAACGGTGGAAAAATGAGGAAAAACGGTGAAAAAATGAGGAAGATCGGTGGAGAATTGGGAAAAAAATGGGATTGGGGACATTGGGGACATTGAGAAAAAATTTGGAATAAAATTGGAGAAAATTTGAGAAAAAAATCGGTGAAATTGAAAAAAATGTGGAAAATGGGAAATGTGGACTGGGAATTGATGTGATTGGAAAATGGTGGAATGAATTGGAATGGGGAACATGGAGAAAACTGGAAAAAAGGGAAAAACGTGAAAATGAGGGAAATCGGGGAAATTGGGAAATGATTGGGAAATTGGGAAATGGGGACATTGAGGACATTGGGGATTGGGTGGGACATTTGGAGAAATCTGAGGAAAAAATTGGAGAAAATTTGAGAAAAAACGGTGAAAAAATGAGGAAAATCGGTGGAAATTTGAGGAAAAAATGGTGGAAAATTGGGAAAAATGGGATTGGGGACATTGAGGACATTGAGGACATTGGGGACATCGGTGGGGACATGGAGGAAAAAATTGGGAAATCGGAGACAAACGGTGTAAAAATGAGGAAAATCTGGGATGTGTGACATGGGGAATAAATGGGATGGGGACATTGGGACACATGGGTGTGGGGACATGTGGGGACATGAACAAATGTGGACCAAAAGACAGAGAAATTTGAGAAAGTCGTGGAAGGTTGAGAAAACCAATGGTGGGAAATGTGGGGAAACAAGGGGATGGGGACAGGGGGACATGAGAGGAAAATTTGAAAAAAATTCCTGAGAAGGACGGTGAAAAACGAGAAAAACGGTGGAAATGGACATGAGGAAAATCGGTGAAAATTGGGAAAAAAATGGAATTGGGGGACATTGGGGACATGAGTAATACTGGAAAAATCGGAGAAATTTGAGAAAATCGTGAAGATTTGTGGGAAAATGGTGGAAATTGGGAAAAAAGGATGGGACATTGGGGACATTGGGGACATTGGGGACATTGGGGGACATTGGGGACATTGGGGACATTGGGGACATTGGGACATTGGGGACATTGGGGACATTGGGGGACATTGGGGACATTGGGGACATTGGGGACATTGGGGGGATTGGGGACATTGGGGACATTGGGGACATTGGGGGATATTGGGGGACATTGGGGGACATTGGGGACATTGGGGGATTGGGGACATTGGGGACATTGGGGACATTGGGGACACAGGACCCTGTGGTGGCCCTGGGGACAGGGCTGTGACAGGGACAGGGAGGTGGCCTTGGGGACACGGTGGTGGCCTTGGGGACAGGGCAGTGACAGGGATGGAGACACGGTGGTGACAGGGACAGGACATGGTGGGGCCCTGGGACAGGGCTGGGACAGGGATGGGGACACGGAGGTGACAGTGACACAGTGGTGACCCTGAGGACCCTGCGGTGGCCTTGGGGACACAGCCGTGACAGGGACAGGGTGGTAGCCTTGGGGACAGGGCTGTGACAGGGACATGGTGGTGGCCTTGGGGACAGGGTGGTGGCACTGGGGACAGGGCTGTGACAGGGATGGGGACACAGTGGTGGCATCGGGGACACAGCTGTGACACAGGAACAGGGGCACCAGGGTGGCATCGGGGACACGGCGGTGACACAGGGATGGGACACGAGTGGTGGCACTGGGGACAGGTGGTGGCCTTGGGGACAGGGCTGGGACAGGGACAGGGACAGTGACACGGTGGTGACCTTGGGGACAGGGCAGTGCAGGATGGGGACACTGCAGTGGCCTTGGGGACAGGGCTGTCACAGGACACAGTGGTGGCCTGGGGACAGGTTGGTGGCCTTGGGGACACCAGCGGTGGCCTTTGGGGACAGGGCTGTGACAGGGTGGGCACAGGGTGGTGGCCCGGGGACAGGTTGGTGGCTCTGGGACAGGTGGGCCCTGGCACAGGGTGTGCCCTGGGGACAGGTTGTGGCCTGGGCACAGGTGGTGGCCCTGGGACAGGTGTACAGGGATGGCACAGGTTGTGGCCCTGGGGACAGGTGGTGGCCCTGGGCACAGGTGGTGGCCTTGGGGACAGGCTGTCACAGGGACAGGGACATGATGGTGGCCCTGGGACCAGTGGTGGCCTTGGGACAGGGCAGTGACAGGCATGGGCACAGGGTGGTGGCCCTGGGCACAGGGTGGTGGCCCTGGGGACAGGGCTGTGACAGGGATGGGCACAGGTTGGTGGCCCTGGGGACAGGGTGGTGGCCCTGGGGACAGGGCAGTGACAGGGATGGGCACAGGGTGGTGGCCCTGGGGACAGGGCTGTACAGGATGGCACAGGTGGTGGCCCTGGGGACAGGTTGGTGGCCTTGGGACAGGATGGGCACGGTGGTGGCCTGGGCACGGTTGGTGGCCCTGGGGACAGGTTGGTGGCCTTGGGGACAGGTTGGTGGCCCTGGGGACAGGGTGGTGGCCCTGGGGACAGGGCTGTGACAGGGATGGGCACAGGTTGGTGGCCCTGGGGACAGGGTGGTGGCCCTGGGGACAGGTTGGTGGCCCTGGGCACAGTTTGGTGGCCCTGGGGACAGGTTGGTGGCCCTGGGGACAGGGTGTGGCCTGGGGACAGGTTGGTGGCCTTGGGCACAGGTTGGTGGCCCTGGGACAGGTGGTGCCATGGGACAGGTGGTGGCCTGGGCACAGGCTGGACAGGATGGCACAGGTGTGGCCCTGGGACAGGGCTGGGACAGGGATGGGCCAGGGTGGTGGCCTGGGCACAGTTGGTGGCCCTGGGGACAGGGTGGTGGCCCTGGGGACAGGGTGGTGGCCCTGGGCACAGGGTGGTGGCCCTGGGGACAGGTTGGTGGCCCTGGGGACAGGGATGGGCACAGGTTGGTGGCCCTGGGGACAGGGCTGTCACTCACCCTGGGTCGTGGTCTCGCCGTTGGTGCCGGCCAGGGGCACCACGCCCTTGTCAACCTGGGGAGGGGACGGCGTCAGGGGACAGCGGGACACGGCACGGCCACCGTGTCCCCAATGTCCCCAATGTCCCCAATGTCCCCAAAGTGTCCCCAAAGTGTCCCCAAGTGTCCCTGGTGTCCCCAAATGTTCCCACGTCACCCCCTAAAGCCACCTCAGATCTGCTTGGCCTGGTCCCACCATGGCCATGGTCAACCCAACCCAAGGTGTCCCCAATGTCCCCAAGGTGTCCCCAAGGTCCCCTCAATGTCCCCAAGGTCCCCAAGATCCATCAATGTCCCCAATGTCCCCAAGGTGTCCCCAATGTCCCCAATGTCCCCAATGTCCCCAAGATCTCTCAATGTCCCCAATGCCCCCTCAGTGTCCCCGATTTCTCTGATGTCCCCAATGTCCCCTCAATGTCCCCATGTCCCCAGTGTCCCCAATGTCCCCAATGTCCCCCCATGTCCCCAAGTCCCCAACTGTCCCCAAGGTTCCCCAAGTCCCCAATGCCCCCCAAGTCCCAATGTCCCCAAGGTGTCCCTCAATGTCCCCAATGCCCCCAGGTGTCCCCAATGTCCCCAGTGTCCCCAATGTCCCCAATGTCCTCAATGTCCCCAATGCCCCTCAATGTCCCCAATGCCCCCCAATGTCCCACCAATGTCCCCTCAATGTCCCCAAGGTGTCCCCAGTGTCCCCATGTCCCCAATGCCCCTCAATGTCCCCAAGGTCCCTGAGGTGTCCCCAATGTCCCCAATGCCTCAGTCCCCAAGATCCCTCAATGTCCCCAATGTCCCCAATGCCCCTTCAATGTCCCCAATGTCCCAAGGTCCCCAAATGTCCCAGTGTCCCCCAAAGTCCCCATGCCACAATGTCCCAAGTCCCAGGTGTCCCCAATGCCCCAATGCCCCTCAATGCCCCAATGCCCCTCAATGTCCCCAATGTCTCAAGGTGTCCCCAATGTCCCCAATGTCCCCAGGGTCCCCTCAATGTCCCAATGTCCCTCAATGTCCCCAGGTCCCCAGTCTCCCCCAAACCCCAGGGTGTCCCCAATGCCCAAAGGTCCCCAATGCCCCAGTGTCCCCCAATGTTCTCAGTGTCCCCAATGTCCCCAAGTGTCCCCAATGTCCCCAAATCCCTCAAGTCCCCAATGTCCCCCCCTATGCCCCAATGCCTCCTATGTCCCAATGTCCCCTCAAGTGCCCCGTGTCGGCCCCAGATCCCTCAATGCCCCCATGCCCCCACCGATTGTCCCAATGCCCCCAGTGTCACCCAGGTCCCCATGTCCAGGTCCCCAAGGTCCCCAGGTGTCCCCAATGTCCCCAATGTCCCCCCAATGTCCCCACTGTCCCCAATGTCCCCCCAATGTCCCCATGTCCCCAATGTCCCCCCAATGTCCCCCCAATGTCCCAACGTCCCCAAGGTGTCCCCAAGATCCCTCAATGTCCTCAATGTCCCCAATGTCCCCAATGTCCCCCAAGGTCCCCAGGTGTCCCCAATGTCCCCAATGTCCCCCCAATGTCCCCTCAATGTCCCCAATGCCCCCTCAATGTCCCCAAGGTCCCCTCAATGTCCCCAATGTCCCCAAGGTCCCCAATGTCCCCAATGTCCCCTCAATGTCCCCAAGGTCCCCAAGGTGTCCCCAAGATCCCTCAATGTCCCCAATGTCCCCAATGTCCCCAATGTCCCCTCAATGTCCCCAGTGTCCCCTCAATGTCCCCAATATCCTCAATGTCCCCAACGTCCCCAAGGTGTCCCCAATGTCCCCAAGATCTCTCAATGTCCCCAATGTCCCCTCAATGTCCCCAATGTCCCCAATGTCCCCAATGTCCCCAATGTCCCCAATGCCCCCTCAATGTCCCCAGGTGTCCCCAATGTCCCCAATGTCCCCAATGACCCCTCAATGTCCCCAATGCCCCCTCAATGTCCCCAATGCCCCCAGGTGTCCCCAAGATCCCTCAATGTCCCCAATGTCCCCAAGGTCCCCTCAATGTCCCCAATGTCCCCAATGTCCCAAGGTCCCCAAGGTGTCCCCAATGTCCCCAGGTGTCCCAATGTCCCCAAGGTGTCCCCAGGGTGTCCCAAGGTCCCCAAGGTGTCCCAGTGTCCCCACCTCACCCTCTGAACCCGTCTCAGATGTGGCTCCTACCATGGCCATGGTTGACCCAACTCAAGAACACCCGACACCCTCAAGACCCCTCAATGTCCCCAAGGTCCCCAAGGTGTCCCCAATGTCCCCCAATGTCCCCAATGCCCCTCAATGTCCCCAGGCTCACTTTGTGCCCACCAGCGCCTTGTCCTATGACTGGGGAAGCCCCGTGTCGGCCTTCTGTAATGGTCTCGTGACAGATGACGCCGCCATGCAGGTCCACCGCTTGTCGCCGTGACACATGCGTACCACGCCAGGTTCTCCCCGTGTTTCGCGCCACGAGCTCACGCTTGCGATGCTGCCTGGGGCACAGCCAGTATGGACCGGTTAGAACCAGTATGGCCGGTTAGAACCAGTATGACCATATGACCATATGGCCAGTATAAACCACTATGTCTATGGTCCAGTATGAACCAGTAACCAGTCGCCTCATGTCCCTTGGCGATGCTGCTGGGGGCCCAGGACCGTTTAACATATACCGTAAGGTCCCATATAACCATATGGACCATATGGCCTATAAACCATTGCCAGTATAACCAGTCTGGCTCAGCCGCTTGGCATGCTGCCTGGGGGGGTATGGACCGGTTGACCCATATGGACCGGATTAGAACCCATATAACGTATGAATGTATAACCATATGGTCTGTTAAACCCTATGGACCGTATAAACCACATGGTCCCTAGGAGGGTCCAGTTAACCAGTCTGCTCAGCCATTTCCAATGTGCCTAAGGTGGCCGACCAGTTGACCATATGCCATATGGACCCAAATCCAAGTATAAACCAGTATAAACCACTATGGACCAGTATTCGATAGCAACCAGTTCAAACCATCTGGCTCCCCCACTTGCGATGCTGCCTGGGGGGGCAGGGCCAGTATGGACTGGTTGAACCAGTTACCATATAACCACTACGGACCAGTATAACCACTATGGATCGTATACCACTATGGACCGTTAAACCACTATGATCCAGGACCAGTATAACCAGTAGCCAGTGCTCAATGGTGCCTAAAGGGAATGGACCAGTTAGAACCAGTATAAACCAGTTGGACCATAGGACCATATAACCTTGGACCAGTATAACCTCAGGCTCAGCCGCTTGGCGATGCTGCCTGGGGGGGCACGGACCAGTATGGACTGGTTAAAACCAGTATAAACCAGTATAAACCACTACGGACCAGTATAAACCACTATGGATCTGTATGGACCAGTATGAACCAGTATAAACCAGTCTGGCTCAGCCGCTTGGCGATGCTGCCTGGGGGGGCACGGACCAGTATGGACCAGTTAGAACCAGTATGGACCAGTACATACTGATTCACCAGTATAACCACTATGGATCCTATGGACCAGTATAACCAGTCTGGCTCAGCGTTGGCGATGGTGCTAAAGGGGGCATGGACCGTTAGAACCAGTATAAACCAGTTGAACCAGTATAAACACTATGGTCCAGTATAAACCCTATGGATCCTATGGACAGTACGACCATATAAACCAGTCAGGCTCAGCCATTTCGCAATGGTGCCTAAAGGGAGCATGGACCAGTTAGAACCAGTATGAACCAGTATAAACCACTATAAACAGTATAAACCACTATGGACCAGTATATACCGATTAGAACCAGTATAAACCAGTCTGGCTCAGCCGCTTGGCGATGCTGCCTGGGGGGGGCAGGGACCAGTTAGAACCAGTATAAACCAGTATATACTGATTAGAACCATTTATAAACCACTATGGATCCCTATGGACCAGTATAAACCAGTCTGGCTCAGCCGCTTGGCGATGCTGTCTGAGGGGGGCATGGACCGTTATGGACCAGTTAAAACCAGTATAAACCAGTATAAACCACTATGGACCAGTATAAACCACTATGGACCAGTATAAACCAGTCTGGCTCAGCCGCTTGGCGATGCTGCCTGGGGGGGGCATGGACCGGTTAGAACCAGTATGGACCAGTATGGACCAGTATGGACCAGTATAAACCATTATGGATCTGTATAAACCACTATGGACCAGTATAAACCACTATGGATCCCTATGGACCAGTATAAACCAGTCTGGCTCAGGTGCTTGGCGATGCTGCCTGAGGGGGCAGGACCAGTTAGAACCACTATGGACCAGTTAGAACCAGTTAGAACCAGTATGGACCCCTATGGACCAGTATGGACCACTAAAAACCAGTATGGACCAGTATAAACCAGTATGGACCAGTTAGAACCAGTATAAACCATTATGGATCTGTATAAACCACTATGGTCCAGTATAAACCACTATGGATCCCTATGGACCAGTACGGACCAGTATAAACCAGTCTGGCTCAGCCATTTCGCAATGGTGCCTAAGGGGGGCATGGACCAGTTAGAACCAGTATGGACCAGTATGGACCAGTATAAACCAGTATAAACCAGTATAAACCACTATGGACCCCTATGGACCAGTATAAACCAGTCTGGCTCAGCCGCTTGGCGATGCTGCCTGGGGGGGGCAGGGACCGGTTAGAACCAGTATGGACCAGTTAGAACCAGTATAAACCAGTATGGACCAGTATATACTGATTAGAACCAGTATAAACCACTATGGACCAGTATAAACCAGTCTGGCTCAGCCGCTTGGCGATGCTGCCTGGGGGGGGCACGGACCAGTTAGAACCAGTATGGACCAGTTAGAACCAGTATGGACCAGTTAGAACCAGTATAAACCAGTATGGACCAGTATAAACCATATGAACCAGTATACATAACAAACAGTCTGGCTCAGCCGTTGGCGATGCTGCCTGGGGGGGGCAGGAACCAGTTAGAACCAGTATAAACCAGTATAAACCACTACGGACCAGTATAAACCACTATGGATCTGTATGGACCAGTATGGACCAGTATAAACCAGTACAGCTCACACACTTAGTGATGCTGCCTGGGGGGGCACAGACCAGTGAGAACCAGTATGGACCAGTATGGACCAGTTAGAACCAGTATGGACCAGTATAAACCATATGGACCTGCTAGAATACACATATAAAACCACCTATGGCAGGCCCTAAACAGTAACCAGTTACACTGGACCAGTATAAACCAGTATAAACCAGTATAAACCAGTCTGGCTCAGCTGCTTGGCCTTGCTGCCTGAGGGGGGCATGGACCAGTTAGAACCAGTAAGGACTGGTATAAACCAGTATGGACCAGTTACCAGACCAGTATGGACTGGTATAAAACCAGTACATGGACCAGTATAAACCAGTATGGATCAGTAAGACCCTATATCAGTCTGTCAGGGCCAGTATAAACCAGTCAAGACCAGTATAAACCAGTATAAACCAGTCAGGACCAGTATGGACCAGTCAGGACCAGTATAAACCAGTCAGGACCAGTATAAACCAGTATAAACCAGTCAGGACCAGTATAAACCAGTATGGACTGGTATGGAGCCCTCAGAACCAGTACAGACCAGTACAAACCAGTACAAACCAGTACAGACCAGTACAGACCAGTACGGAGCCCTTAGAACCAAACCAGTTGGTTTCCAATAGAAACCAGTACAAACCAGTACAAACCAGTACAAACCAGTATAAACCAGTATAAACCAGTATGGAGTCGGTGCTGGGGTGTGTTTGTGGTTCCCAGAAGCTCCAGTCACCATCCCAGTATAAACCAGTACAAACCAGTACAAACCAGTGTTCCAGTACAAACCAGGCTTCCAGTACAAACCAGTGCCTCCAGTACAAACCAGTGCCTCCAGTACAAACCAGTGCTTCCAGTACAAACAGTGCTTCCAGTATAAACCAGTGCATCCAGTATAAACAGTGCCCCCAGTACAGACCAGGCTCCAGTTAACAGTGCCTCCCAGTACAGACAGTGCCTCCAGTACAAACCAGTGCTTCCCAGTACAAACCAGTGCCTCCCAGTACAGACCAGTGCCTCCCAGTATAAACCAGTGCTTCCCAGTACAAACCAGTGCTTCCCAGTACAAACCAGTGCCTCCCAGTATAAACCAGTGCTTCCCAGTACAAACCAGTGCTTCCCAGTACAAACCAGTGCCTCCCAGTGCTTCCTTATCTCTCCCAGTTCACTCCCAGTCCATTCCCAGTCTGTCCCAGTTTGTCCCAGTCCCTCCCAGTCCATTCCCAGTATAAACCAGTCTGTCCCAGTCCACTCCCAGTCCATTCCCAGTCCGTCCCAGTCCATTCCCAGTATAAACCAGTCCGTCCCAGTCCACTCCCAGACCATTCCCAGTCCATTCCCAGTCTGTCCCAGTCCATTCCCAGTCCATTCCCAGTATAAACCAGTCTGTCCCAGTCCATTCCCAGTCTGTCCCAGTCCATTCCCAGTCCGTCCCAGTCTGTCCCAGTCCACTCCCAGTATAAACCAGTCTGTCCCAGTCCATTCCAGTACAAACCAGTCTGTCCCAGACCATTCCCAGTCCATTCCCAGTCTGTCCCAGTCCCTCCCAGTTCATTCCCAGTCCATCCCAGTTCATTCCCAGTTCACTCCCAGTCCTTCCCAGTTTGGCCCAGTCCCTCCCAGCCCATTCCCAGCCCAAACCAGTATAAACCAGTATAAACCAGTACACACCAGTGGACTCGTCGGCAGCCAGGATGCCCTTGCCCGGTGCCACGATGCGCTGGGCGATGGCCCCGGCCTGTCCCAGTATAACCCAGTATAACCCAGTATAACCCAGGAACCCAGGATACCCAGGATAACCCGCTGTCCCAGTATAACCCAGTATACCCAGTATAACCCAGCCTGTCCCAGTATAACCAGTATAACCCGTAAACCAGTATAACCCAGCTGTCCAGTCCATTCCCAGTATAAACCAGTCTGTCCCAGTCCATTCCCAGTCTGTCCCAGTCCATTCCCAGTCTGTCTCAGTCCCTCCCAGTTCATTCCCAGTCCATCCCAGTTCACTCCCAGTCCTTCCCAGTTTGACCCAGTCCCTCCCAGTCCATTCCCAGTGTGTCCCAGCCCATTCCCAGTACAAACCAGTCCAAACCAGTACACACCAGTGGACTCATCAGCAGCCAGGATGCCCTTGCCCGGTGCCACGATGCGCTGGGCGATGGCCCCGGCCTGTCCCAGTATAACCCAGTATAACCCAGTGTGTCCCAGCCCATTCCCAGTATAACCCAGCCCATTCCCAGTACAAACCAGTCCAAACCAGTATAACCCAGTACACACCAGTGGATTCATCAGCAGCCAGGATGCCCTTGCCCGGTGCCACGATGCGCTGGGCGATGGCCCCGGCCTGTCCCAGTATAACCCAGTATAACCCAGTATAACCCAGTATAACCCAGTGTGTCCCAGCCCATTCCCAGTATAACCCAGTATAACCCAGTACACACCAGTGGACTCGTCGGCAGCCAGGATGCCCTTGCCCGGTGCCACGATGCGCTGGGCGATGGCCCCGGCCTGTCCCAGTATAACCCAGTCCATCCCAGTATAACCAGCGTGTCCCAGCCCATTCCCAGTATAACCCAGTGTGTCCAGCCATTCCCAGCCATTCCCAGTACAAACCAGTACAACCAGTACACACCAGTGGATTCATCGGCGGCCAGGATGCTTGCCCGGTGCACGATGGTGGGCGATGCCCGGCTGTCCCAGTATAACCCAGTATAACCCAGTATAACCCAGCCTGTCCCAGTATAACCCAGTATAACCCAGTATAACCCAGCCTGTCCCAGTATAACCCAGTATAACCCAGCCCATTCCCAGTACAAACCAGTACAAACCAGTACACACCAGTGGACTCATCGGCAGCCAGGATGCCCTTGCCCGGTGCCACGATGCGCTGGGCGATGGCCCCGGCCTGTCCCAGTATAACCCAGTATAACCCAGTATAACCCAGTATAACCCAGCCTGTCCAGCCCATTCCCAGTTAACCCAGCCATTCCCAGTCCAAACCAGTATAACCCAGTACACACCAGTGGATTCATCAGCAGCCAGGATGCCCTTGCCCGGTGCCACGATGCGCTGGGCGATGGCCCCGGCCTGTCCCAGTATAACCCAGTGTGTCCCAGTATAACCCAGTACAAACCAGTATAACCCAGTACACACCAGTGGACTCGTCGGCGGCCAGGATGCCCTTGCCCGGTGCCACGATGCGCTGGGCGATCGCCGCCAGCTCCTTCTTCTGCTCCGGGGTCAGCGCGGGCACGGGAGGCGACATCGTCACAGCGGGGGTGGCACTGAGGGGACAGCGGTGACGTCACGGGGGTGGCAGTGACGTCACGGGGGTGGGGGAGGGGCAGGGCACACCCGGGGGGAGGCAGAGAGGGAGGGACTGGAGTGAACTGGGAGCACTGGGAGCACTGGGAGCACGGGAGGTGACATCATCACAATGGCGGTGGCACTGAGGGGACAGTGGTGACGTCACGGGGGTGGCAGTGACGTCATCGTGCTGGGGGAGGGGTCTCGGAGAGGGAGGGGGGACTGGGAGGGACCGGGAGTGAACTGGGAGGGACTGGGAGCACTGGGAGGGGACTGGGTGGGACTGGATGGGAACTGGGGAGGAACTGGGAGAGACTGGGAGGGGACTGGGAACACTGGGAGGGGACTGGGAGGGGATTGGGGAGCACCGGAAGTGAACTGGGAGTGACTGGGAAGCACTGGGAGAGACTGAGAGGGGTCTGGGGAGTACTGGGAGTGAACTGGGAGGGACTGGGAGGAGATAAGGAGGGAACTGATAAGGACTGGGAGCACTGGGAGGGGATTGGGGACACTGGGAGTGAACTGGGAGGGACTGGAAAGGGACTGGGAGTGGTCTGGGGACACTGGGAGGGGACTGGGAATACTGGAAGTGAACTGGGAGTGACTGGGAAGCACTGGGAGGAACTGAGAGTGAACTGGGAAGGACTGGGAGAGAATGGGAGGGGACTGGGAGGGACTGGGAGTGAACTGGGAGTGACTGGGAGGGACTGGGAAGCACTGGGAGGGACTGGGAGGGACTGGGAAGCACTGGGAGGGACTGGGAGTGAACTGGGAGCGCAGGGAGTGAACTGGGGGCATTGGGAGGGACTGGGAGGGACTGGGAAGCACTGGGAGTGACTGGGAGTGAACTGGGAGCACTGGGAGGGGACTGGGGGGGCACTGGGAGCACTGGGGGCACTGGGACTGAGCTGGGAGCACTGGGAGTGAACTGGGAGGGCACTGGGAGCACTGGGAATGCACTGGGGACACTGGGAATGGAGTGAGGAGAACTCAGAGTGAACTGGGAGGGGACTGGAAGTGGACTGGGGACACTGGGAGTGAACTGGGAGGGACTGGGAGGTGATAAGGAGGGCACTGATAAGGACTGGGGGCACTGGGAGGGGACTGGGAGGGGACTGGAGAGAACTGGGAAGGAATGGGAAGTGGACTGGGGGCACTGGGACTGAACTGGGAGCACTGGGAGTGAACTGGGTGGGGACTGGGAGTGAACTGGAGGCACTGGGAGTGAACTGGGAGTGACTGGAATAGGTTAGAGAGCACTGGGGGCACTGGGGGCACTGGGAGTGAACTGGGAGCACTGGGAGGGACTGGGAGTGAACTGGCAGTGACTGGAATAGGTTAGAGAGCAGGGACTGGAAAAGGTCAGAGAGCACTGGGAGCACCGGGAGGTGATAAGGAGGGCACTGATAAGGACTGGGAGCACTGGGAGGGAACTGGGGACACTGGAGTGAACTGGGACTGAACTGGGGGCACTGGGAGGGGACTGGGAGTGAACTGGGACCACTGGGAGGGGACTGGGAGTGAACTGGGAGTGAACTGGGAGGGACTGGGAGTGAACTGGCAGTGACTGGAATAGGTTAGAGAGCAGGGACTGGAAAAGGTCAGAGAGCACTGGGAGCACTGGGAGGAGATAAGGAGGGCACTGATAAGGACTGGGAGCACTGGGAGTGAACTGGGGACACTGGGAGTGAGCTGGGAGTGAACTGGGGGCACTGGGAGGGGACTGGGAGGGACTGGAAAGGGACTGGGAGGGGACTGGGGAGAACTGGGAGTGAACTGGGAGTGACTGGGAGTGACTGGGAACACTGGGAGTGAACTGGGAGTGAACTGGGAGCACTGGGAATGAACTGGGAGCACTGGGAATGAACTGGGAATGAACTGGGAATGAACTGGGACTGAACTGGGAGCACTGGGAGTGAACTGGGAGTGAACTGGGAGCACTGGGAATGAACTGGGAATGAACTGGGAGTGAACTGGGAGCACTGGGAATGAACTGGGAATGAACTGGGAGCACTGGGAGGGCACTGGGGGCACTGGGAGTGAACTGGGAGCACTGGGAGGGCACTGGGAGTGAACTGGGAATGAACTGGGAGTGAACTGGGGGCACTGGGAGGGCGCTGGGGGCACTGGGAGTGAACTGGGAATGAACTGGGAGTGAACTGGGACTGAACTGGGAGCACTGGGAGTGAACTGGGAGTGAACTGGGAGCACTGGGAGTGAACTGGGAATGAACTGGGAAAACCCGAAGATTTTAAGGTGAAAACCCCAAAATTTGAAAGGAAAACCCCAGGATTTTGAAGGGAAAAAAACCCAAAAATTTTGAACAAAACCCCTGAAATTTTGAGGGCAAAACCCCGGGATTTTGAGGTGAAAACCCCAAAATTTTGAAGGGAAATTCCCAAAATTTTAAGGTTAAACCCCCAAGATTTTGAGGTGAAAACCCCCAGAATTTGGAGAAAAAAAATTCCCAAAAATTCAAGGGAAAGCTCCCAGGATTTTGAGGGTGAAATCCCCAAAATCTGAAAGGGAATCCCCAAGATTTTGAGGGGAAACCTCCAGAATTTTTTGGGAAAAACCCAAAATTTTGAGGGGAAAACCCCAGGATTTTGAGGGGAAAAGTGCAAAATTTTGAGGTAAAAACCCCAAAAATTTGAGGGAAAATCCCCAGTATTTTGAGGGGGTAAAAACCCCAAAATTTTGAGGTAAAAACTCCCAAATTTTGAGGAAAAAACTCCAAAAAATTTTGAGGGGAAAACTCCCAAATTTTGAGGTAAAAACTCCCAAAATTTTGAGGAGAAAACTCCCAAAATTTTGAGGTAAAAACTCCCAAATTTTGAGGAAAAAAACTCCAAAAAATTTTGAGGGGAAAACTCCCAAATTTTGAGGTAAAAACTCCCAAAATTTTGAGGTGAAAACTCCCAAAATTTTGAGGTTAAAACTCCCAAAATTTTGAGGGGAAAACTCCCAAATTTTGAGGTAAAAACCCCCAAGATTTTGAGGGCAAAATCCCCAAAATTTTGAGGTAAAAACTCCCAAAATTTTGAGGTAAAAACTCCCAAAATTTTGAGGGGAAAACTCCCAAATTTTGAGGTAAAAACTCCCAAAATTTTGAGGGGAAAACTCCCAAATTTTGATGTAAAAACTCCCAAAATTTTGAGGGGAAAACTCCCAAATTTTGAGGTAAAAACTCCCAAAATTTTGAGGGCAAAACCCCCAAATTTTGATCTAAAACCCCCAACAAACTGAAAGCCAAAACACCCCAAATTCTGAGGGTGAAAACCCCAAAACCTGAAAGGGAACCACCAGGATTTTAAGGGGGAAAACCTCAAAATTTGAAAATCAAATGTTTTCAGGGGGCACCCACCGAGTGTCCGAAGTGTCCGAGAGTGTTCGGGAGTGTCCGGAAGTGTTCGGGAGTGTCCGGAAGTGTTCGGGAGGGTCCGGAGAGGTTCGGGAGTGTCCGGAGAGGTTCGGGAGCGTTCGGGAGGGTCCGGTGAGGTTCGGGAGTGTCCGGAGAGGTTCGGGAGCGTTCGGGAGGGTCCGGTGAGGTTCGGGAGTGTCCGGAGAGGTTCGGGACCGTTCGGGAGCGTTCGGGAGTGTCCGGAGGGAGCTGCGGGAGCCGATCCGGGAATGGCCGAGGGAGCCCCGGGCCCGCCCCCGCCAAGGGCGTTTCAAGGGGAGGAGGAGGAGGAGGAGGAAGGAGAAGGAGGAGGAAGGACCGGGAAAGCCCCGGGCAGGCACCGCTCCCATTCCCGCCCCCTTTGGAACCCCAAAATCCGCCTGTGGAACCCCAAAATTCACACTTTGCACCCCAAATCTGTGTTTGGAACCCCAAATCTGCCTCTGGAATCACCAAATCCACACTTTGCACCCCAAATCTGCATCTGGAACCCCAAATCTGCTTGGAAATCATCAAATCCACACTTTGCACCCCAAATCTGCACCTGGAACCCAATCCACACTTGCACCCAAATCCGCCTCTGGAACCCCAAATCGCTTGGAAACTCAAATCCACACTTTGCACCCCAAATCTGCCTTTGGAACCCCAAATCCACACTTTGCACCCCAAATCTGCCTGGGAATCATTAAATCCGCAGTTTGCACCCCAAATCTGTGTTGGAACCCCAAAATCTGACTTTTGCACCCCCACATTCAAATATTTCACCCAAACCCTGAGGTTTATTTACCCCAAATTCAACATTTGCGCCCCAAAAATCGAAATTTTGCACCCCAACATTGGATTTTTTTCACCCCCAAATCCAAATTTTGCACCCCAAAACTTGCCCTTTCAACCCTCAAATCTGCCTTTGGCACCCCAAAATTTGAGTTTTTCACCCCAAAATCTGAGGTTTGCCCCCCAAAAATTCAACTTTTCCACCAGAAAATGCACCCTCAGAAACCAGAATTGGACTTTTTCACCCCAATATCCACCTTTTGCACCCCAAAATTGAACTTTCACCCCAAATTCGACTTTTACATCCCAAAATTTGACTTTTTCACCCCCAAAAATCTGCTCCTTCTACCTCAGGGTTTCCTTCCAACACCCAAAATTTGCATTTTTTAACCTCAAAATCTCAACTTTTTACCTCACGATTTCCTCCCGCACCACAAAAATCTGCCCCAGATCCCAAAATCTGCACTTTTCACCTCAAAATTTGCACTTTTTTACTTCAGGATTTCCTCCCAGCGCCCAAAATCTGCTATTTTCCCCCCAAAATTCTCTTTTTGACCTCAAACCCGGCACTTTTTCCCTCAAAACCTGCGAGTTTTCCCCTCACAACTTCCTCCAACCGCTCTAAACGTTCCCCCAAAACCCCAAAATTCGCTTTTTTCCCCTCAAATTCCCCCTTTCCCACCCCAATTTCAGCCTTTTTTCCCTCACAATTCCCCGCCCTGCCCCAAATTCGCCACTTTTTCACCCCAAAATCTGCCCCAGACATCAAAATCTGCTTTTTTTACCTCATAATCTCAACTTTTTACCTCAGAATTTCCTCCCAATCCCCAGAAGCTGCCCCAGATCCCAAAATCTGCACTTTTCACCTCAAAATCTGCACTTTTTTACTTCAGAATTTCCTCCCAGCGCCCAAAATCTGCTATTTTCACCCCAAAATCCTCTTTTTGACCTCAAACCCGGCACTTTTTCCCCTCACAACTTCCTCAACCGCCCTAAACGTTCCCCCAAAGCCCCAAAATTCGCCTTTTTCCCCTCAAATTCCGCCTTTTCTGCCCAAATTCCCCCTTTCCCACCCCAATTTCAGCCTTTTTTCCCTCACAATTCCCCGCCCTGCCCCAAATTCGCCACTTTTTCACCCCAAAATCTGCTTTTTTTACCTCAAAATATCCACTTTTTACCTCAGAATTTCCTCCCAATCCCCAGAAGCTGCCCCAGATCCCAAAATCTGCACTTTTCACCTCAAAATTTGCACTTTTTGACTTCAGCATTTCCTCCCAGCGCCCAAAATCTGCTATTTTCACCCCAAAATCCTCTTTTTTACCTCAAACCCGGCACTTTTTCCCTCAGAACCAGCGAGTTTTCCCCTCACAACTTCCTCCAACCGCTCTAAACGTTCCCCCAAAGCCCCAAAATTCGCTTTTTTCCCCTCAAATTCCACCTTTCCCAGCCCAAATTCTGCCTCTTTTCCCTCACAATTCCCCGCCCTGCCCCAAATTCGCCACTTTTTCACCCCAAAATCTGCCCCAGACATCAAAATCTGCTTTTTTTACCTCATAATCTCAACTTTTTACCTCAGAATTTCCTCCGAATCCTGAAAATCTGCCCCAGAGCCCAAAACCTGCATTTTCACCTCAAAATCTGCACTTTTTTACTTCACGATTTCCTCCCAGCTCCCAAAATCTGCTATTTTCACCCCAAAATCCTCTTTTTGACCTCAAACCCGGCACTTTTTCCCTCAAAACCTGCGAGTTTTCTCCTCACAACTTCCTCCAACCGCCCTAAACGTTCGCCCAAAGCCCCAAAATTCGCCTTTTTCCCCTCAAATTCCGCCTTTTCTGCCCAAATTCCGCCTTTCCCAGCCCAAATTCAGCCTCTTTTCCCTCACAATTCCCCGCCCTGC
The DNA here is from genome assembly GCF_028769735.1 of Zonotrichia leucophrys gambelii. Lineage (NCBI taxonomy): Eukaryota > Metazoa > Chordata > Aves > Passeriformes > Passerellidae > Zonotrichia > Zonotrichia leucophrys. The sequence continues at coordinate 43,121 of NW_026992408.1, read as the reverse complement.
CCCGAATTTTCCCTTTTTAACCCCAAAATTCCGCCCCGCCCGCCCCCACCTGGGCTCCGCTGAGGCGCTCGCGGGGCGTGGGCGGAGCTTGTGCCGGTGACGTCACCGCGCGCCCGCCCCGAGTGGGCGGAGCCTTAAAAGGGCAACGCCGCGAGCTGAGTCACTGTGGGGCCCACGGGGGGTTTTGGGGTACCGGGGGGGGATTTTGGGGTTCCCATGAAAATTTGGGGGGATCCTGAGCGGATTTGGGGGTTTTTTAGGGGTGCTGATGCGAATTTTAGGGTGCCTCGGGTGTTTTGGGGTTCGGGGGGGTCGTATTTGGGGGTTCAGGGTCAATTTTGTGGCATCGCTTTTGGGGTTCGGGGGGCGCCATTTTGTGGTTTGGGGTCATTTCGGGGGGGGGGATTTTGGGGATCCAGGGGCAGTTTTGGGGTTCAGGGTGGGATTTTTGGGGGGTCCCCGGTCAATTTTGGGGGTTTAGGGTCAATTTTGGGGGTCTGGGTTCAGGTTTGGGGGTGAATTTTGGGGTTCAGAGGGATTTTTGGGGTTCAGGGGGATTTTTTGGGGTGTCCCAGACGCATTTCGGGGTCAGTTTTGGGGTCCCTGAGGGGATTCGGAGACAATTCCGCAGATTTTGGGCCAATTCCGGGGGATTTTGGGGTCCTGAGGGGATTTTGGGGTCCTGAGGGGATTTCGCACCAATCCTGAGGGGATTTTGGGGTCCGGGGAGGATTTTTGGGGTTCCTGAGGGGATTTGGGCCCAATTCTGAGGGATTTTGGGGGTTCCTGAGGAGATTTTGGGGTCCCTGAGGGGATTTGGGGCCAATTCCGGGGGATTTTGGGGTCCCTGAGGAGATTTTGGGGTCCTGAGGGGATTTCGGGCCAATCCTGAGGGGATTTTGGGGTCCGGGGAGGATTTTTGGGGTCCCTGGGGGGATTTGGGCCAATTCGGGGGGATTTTGGGGTCAATTCTGGGAGATTTTGGGGTTCTGAAGGGATTTTGGGGTCCGGGGAGGATTTTTGGGGTTCCTGAGGAGATTTGTGGCCAATTCCGGGGGATTTTGGGGTTCAGGGCGGATTTGGGGACAATTCCGGGGGATTTTGGGGTCCCTGAGGGGATTTTGGGGACAATCCTGAGGGGATTTGGGGCCAATTCCGGGGGATTTTTGGGGTCCCTGGGGGATTTTGGGGTCCGGGGAGGATTTTTGGGGTCCCTGAGGAGATTTTAGGGATAAACCCGGGGGTTTTGGGATCCCTGAGATTTTGGGGTCCCTGAGGGGATTTCGGGCCAATCCTGAGGGGATTTTGGGGTCCGGGCAGGATTTTTGGGGTCCCTGATGGAATTTGGGGTCAATCCCGGGATTTTTGGGGTCCCTGAGGGGATTTTGGGGTCCCTGAGAGGATTTTGGGGTTCCAGGGGGGGAATTTGGGGACAATTTCGGGGAATTTTGGGATCCTGAGGGGATTTTGGGGTCCCTGAAGAGATTTGGGGCAATCCTGAGGGGATTTGGGGTCTGGGGAGGATTTTTGGGGTCCCCGAGGGGATTTTGGGGTCCGGGGAGGATTTTTGGGGTTCCTGAGGAGATTTTGGGGTCCCTGAGGGGATTTTGGGGCCAATTCCGGGGGATTTTGGGGTCAATCCGGGGAATTTTGGGGTCCCTGAGGGATTTGGAGCCAATTCTGAGGGATTTTGGGGGGATTTTAGGGGATTTTTGGGGTTTCTCTCCCCCCCACTCCCATTTTAGAATTATTTCGGATTTTTTCGGATTATTTTGGGATTTTTTCTTCCCCCCACTCCCATTTTAGGATTTTTTTAGGGTTTTTTAGGATTTTTTTTAGATTTTTTAGGATTTTTTAGGATTTTTTAGGGTTTTTGGATTTTTTTAGGATTTTTTAGGAATATTTTGGGTTTTTTCTCCCCCTCACTCCCATTTTAGGATTTTTACGATTTTTTAGGATTTCTTCAGATTTCTTCAGATTATTTTGGGTTTCCTTTCCCCTCCACTCCCATTTTAGGATTTTTTAGGATTTTTTTCGGATGTTTTAAGATTTTCTAAGATTTTTTTAGGATTTTTTAGGATTTTTTTAAGATTTTCTGGTTTTTTAGGATTTTTTTAGGATTTTTAGGATTTTTTTTAGGATTTTTAGGAATATTTTGGGTTTTTTCTCCCCCCCACTCCCATTGTAGGATTTTTTTAGGAATTTTTTAGAATTTTTTCGGATTTTTTCGGATTTTTTCAGATCATTTTCGGTTTTTTCTCCCCCCACTCCCATTTATTTAGGATTTTTTTTTTTTTTTCGGATTTTTTTTGGGTTTTTTTGTTTTTTTTTTTGTTTGTTTTTCGGTTTTTATTTTTTTCGAATTTTTTTTCGAATTTCTTTCGGATCTTTTAATTTTTCAGAATTTTTTCAGAATTTTTTCAGAATTTTTTCGGATCATTTTCGTTTTTTTTCTCCCCCCACTCCCATTTTAGGATTTTTTCGGATTTTTTTTTCAGAATTTTTCTTTTGTTTTTCGGATTTTTTCGGATCATTTTCTTTTTTTTCTCCCCCCACTCCATTTAGATTTTTTCGTTTTATTTTTTCAAATTTTTCGATTTTCGTTTTTTCGATTTTTCGATTTTTTTTCAGATTTTTTTAGGATTTTTTCGGATCATTTCGTTTTTTCTCCCCTCACTCCCATTTTAGGATTTTTTCGATTTTTTCGATTTTTTCAGAATTTTTTTCCAGATTTTTCTCGATTTTTTCGGATCATTTTCGGTTTTTTTTCTCCCCCCACTCCCATTTTAGGATTGTTTCGGATTTTTTCAGAATTTTTTCAGAATTTTTTCAGGATTTTTTCGGATCATTTTCGGTTTTTTCTCCCCCCACTCCCATTTTAGGATTGTTTCGGATTTTTTCGGATTTTTTTCGGATTTTTTCAGAATTTTTTCAGATTTTTTTCGGATTTTTTTCGGATCATTTTCGTTTTTTTCTTCCCCCACTCCCATTTTAGGATTTTTTCGGATTTTTTTCAGAATTTTTTCAGAATTTTTCGATCATTTTCGTTTTTTCTCCCCCACTCCCATTTATAGATTTTTCAGATTGTTTTCGGATATTATTCGGATTTCTTCGGATATTTCCCGGTTCTTCTTCGGATTTTTTCGGATTTTTTTCGGGATTTTTTTCTGATTTTTTCAGATTTATTCAGAATTTTTCGATTTTTCAGAAGTTTTTTCGGGTTTTTTTCGGATTTTTCCGGATAATTTTCGTTTTTTCTCCCCCCCACTCCCATTTTAGGATTTTTTCGGATTTTTTTCAGAATTTTTTCGGATTTTTTCGGATCATTTTCGGTTTTTTTCTCCCCCACTCCCATTTTAGATTGTTTGATTTTAGGTTTTTTCGGATTTTTTCGAATTTTTTCGGAATTTTTTTCGGATTTTTTCGGATCATTTTCTTTTTTTTCTCCCCCCACTCCCATTTTAGGATTGTTTCAGATTTTTTCGGATTTTTTCAGATTTTTTTCAGATTTTTTCAGAATTTTTTCGGATTTTTCCGGATCATTTTCGGTTTTTTCTCCCCCCACTCCCATTTTAGGATTGTTTCGGATTTTTTAGGATTTTTTCGGATTTTTTTTTCAGATTTTTTTCAGATTTTTTCGGATCATTTTCGTTTTTTTCTCCCCCCACTCCCATTTTAGGATTTTTTCGGATTTTTTCGGATTTTTTTTATAATTTTTTCGGTTTTTTTCAGAATTTTTCAGAATTTTTCGGATAACTTTTCGTTTTTTCTCCCCCCACTCCCATTTTTAGGATTTTTTCGGATTTTTTCAGATTTTTTTTCAGAATTTTTTTTTCGGATATTTCGTTTTTTCCCCATCCATTTTAGATTTTTTCGTTTTTGGATTTTTTCAGAATTTTTTCGGATTTTTTAGGATTTTTTCAGAATTTTTTCAGATTTTTTTCGGATTTTTTCGCATAATTTTCGTTTTTTTCTCCCCCCACTCCCATTTTAGGATTGTTTCGGATTTTTTCGGATTTTTTCAGAATTTTTTCAATTTTTTTCGATTTTTTTCGTATTTTCGGTTTTTTCTCCCCCCACTCCCATTTTAGGATTTTTTCGGATTTTTTCGGATTTTTTCAGATTTTTTTCAGAATTTTTTCGGATCATTTTCGGATAATTTTCGTTATTTTCCCCACTCATTTTAGGATTGGTTCGGATTTTTTCATTTTTTTAGATTTTTTTCGGATTTTTCCGGATCATTTTCGGTTTTTTCTCCCCCCACCTCCATTTAGGATTTTTGGATTTTTTCGGATTTTTTCAGATTTTTTCAATATTCATAATTTTTCGGATTTTTTCGATCATTTTCGGTTTTTTCTCCCCCCACTCCCATTATAGGATTGTTCGATGTTTCGGATTTTTCGGATTTCTTCGGATATTTCGGATTTTTTCGGATTTTTTCGATTTCTTCGGATTTTTCGCATCATTTCGGTTTTTTTCTCCCCCACTCCCACTTTAGATTGTTTCGGATTGTTTCGGAATTTCGGTTTCTTCGGATATTTTCGGCTTTTTCGGTTTTCCTTTCTGGATTTTTCCGGTTTTTTTTTTTCGATTTTTTTTTTCGTATTTTTTCGCATCATTTCGCTTTTTTTTCTCCCCCCCACTCCCACTTTCTGATCTTTTCGGATCTTTAGGAACATTTTAGGATTCTTTAGGAACATTTTAGGATTCTTTAGGAACATTTCGGGATTTTTAGGATTATTTCGGTATTTTCAGGAACATTTCGGGATTTCCCGCCCCCCCCCCGTTCCCGCCATTTCCGGCTCACTCACCCTGGGGGGTCCCGGTTCGGCTCGGGGGGGGCTCCGGGGGTTCCCCCTTTTATCGACCCGGGGGGGCCCCTCCCCCTCCCCCCCCCGTGACCTTCTCGGGTCCCCTTTGGCCTTTCGGGAGCCCGAAATAGCCCCGCCCCTCCCCCACCCGCCCCTCCCCCACCGCCCGCAGCTGGGGGGGGGAGGGGAGAGCGCGCCCCTTTTGGGGTCCCCCCTTTGGTTTAACCCCCGATTTTTGGGGTTTTCCCCAATTTTGGGGGGTTTTTTCTCTCATTTTTGGGGTTTTTTCTCTCATTTTTGGGGTTTTTTCCCCAATTTTTGGGGTCCCCCCCTTTGATTTAACCCCCGATTTTGGAGGTTTTCCCCAATTTGGGGTTTTTTCTCTCCATTTTGGGGTTTTTTTCTCTCATTTTTGGGGTTTTTTCCCTCATTTTTGGGGTCCCCCTTTGATTTAAACCCGATTTCGGGGTTTTCCCCAATTTTGGGGTTTTTTTCTCTCAATTTTTGGGGTTTTTCCCTCATTTTTGGGGTCCCCCCTTTATTTAACCCCCATTTTTGGGGTCCCCCCCTTTGATTTAACCCCCAGTTTTGGGGTTTTTCCCCAATTTTGGGGTCCCCCCTTTATTTTAGCCCCGATTTTTTGGGGTCCCCCCTTTGATTTAACCCCGAAATTTGGGGGTTTCCCCCCAATTTTGGGGTTTTTTTTCCCTCATTTTTGGGGTTTTTCCCCAATTTTGGGGTCCCCCCTTTGATTTAACCCCCGAAATTTGGGGGTTTTTCCCAATTTTTGGGGTTTTTTCCCTCATTTTTGGGGTCCCCTTTTTACCCCCATTTTTGGGGTCCCCCCTTTATTTAACCCCCGAAATTTGGAGTCCCCCTTTTTTCCCTCGATTTTTGGGTTTTTCCCCTATTTTGGGGTCCCCTTTATTTACCCCCGAATTTTTGGGGTCTCCCCATTTGATTTAACCCCCGAATTTTTGGGGTCTTTTCCCAATTTTGGGGTCCCACCCTTTATTTAACCCCCGAAATTTGGGGGTTCCCCCCTCATTTTTTGGGTTTGCCCCAATTTTGGGGTTTTCTTTTTTTCCCAATTTTTGGGGTCCCCCCTTTGATTTAACCCCGAATTTGGGGTTTCCCCATTTTGGGGTTTTAACCCCGATTTTGGGGTCCCCCCTCTTTATTTACCCCATTTCTGGGTTTTCCTCATTTTTGGGGTCCCCCCTTTGATTTAACCCCCGAAATTTGGGGGTTTCCCCCTCATTTTTTGGGGTTTTCCCCCATTTTTGGGGTCCCCCCTTTGATTTAACCCCCGAAATTTGGGGTCCCCCCTTTGATTTAACCCCCGATTTTGACGTCCCATTTGGGGTTTTCCTCATTTTGGGGTCCCCCCTTTATTTAACCCCGATTTTTGGGGTCCCCCCTTTGATTAACCCCGATTTGGGGTTTTCCCCATTTTTGGGTCCTTTTTTACCCGATTTTTGGGTCCCCCCTTATTTACCCCGATTTTGGGGTTCCCCCATTTGGTTTACCTTTTTTTTCCAATTTTTGGGGTCCCCCCTTTACTTAACCCCGATATTTGGGGTTTTTCCAATTTGGGTTTTTTCCCTCATTTTTGGGGTTTTTTCCCTCATTTTTGGGGTCCCCCCTTTGATTTAACCCCGATTTTTGGAGGTTTTCCCCAATTTTTGGGGACCCCCCCTTTATTTTACCCCCGATTTTTGGGGTCCCCCCTTTGATTTGACCCCGAAATTTGGTATCCCCCTTTAACCCCCGAAATTTGGGTGTTTATCTCCAATTTTTGGGGGCCCCCCCTTTGATTTAACCCCGATTTTTGGAGGTTTTCCCCTATTTTGGGGTTTTTTTCCCCCATTTTTGGGGTCCCACCCTTTATTTAACCCCCGAAATTTGGGGTCCCCCCTTTGATTTAACCCCCAAAATTTGGGGGTTCCCCCCTCCTTTTCCCCCCCCCCCATTTTTGGGGCTTTCCCTCATTTTTGGGGTCCCCCATTTATTTAACCAGGATTTTTGGGGGTCCCCCCTCTTATATGACCCCCGATTTTTGGGGTCCCCCCATTATTTCACCCCCGATTTTGGGGGGTTTTCCCCCATTTTTAGGGCCCCCCCACCCCAAATTCCCAAAATTCCCCAATTTCGAGACCCTCCCCCTCAAATTCCGCCCCTAATTTTGGGGTCCCCCCTCAAATTTTTGGGGAACCCCCCTTTATTTAACCTCTGATTTTTGGGGACCCCCCCTTTACTTAACCCCGATTTTTGGGGTTTTCCCTCATTTTTGGGGACCCCTCCCCCCATTTTTAGGGACCCCCCCACCCCAAATTCCCCAAATTCGGCCCCTCCCCCTTTTGGGACCCCAAATTTGGCCCCACCCCTTTTTTAAGACCCCCAAATTTGGCCCCGCCCCCTTTGGGGGTGTTAATGAGGGGGCGTGGCCTCGGTGGCACAGCATCTTCCCCTTTCCTTACATCATCAGTAAAATCTCATTAATATTCATGAGCGCAGCCCACGTAGCCATTAATGTCTCATTATTATTCATGTCCGCCCCCTAGTTAGTCGGCATTATGCTAATTACCACCTCGTAGCCACGCCCAGCTCATAAATATTCAACAAGCTTGGCGCGGTCGCCATGGCAACGCCTCCCCGCGCGCTCCCATTGGCTGCCCGCCCTCAAACCCCGCCCTCCTCCTCTCAGCCAATCAGCGCTGACTACACCACCCCCGCTCTGCCCCGCGACGCCTCCTGATTGGTTGCCGGCCTCGGCCAATCAGCGCGCGCGGCTTTCCCGCCGTTGCCTGAGGGGGATGGAGGGGGGGGAGCGGCCCTCATGGAAATCCACGCAAATTTATGCAAATGAGCGGCGCGCTGAATATTCATGAGGCTCATGGGAGGCCACAGACTCGCGCGTGTGTCCGGGAGGCGGAGATCAGTGGTGCCTCCAGTTTCTGTAAAGCCACGCCCTTTTTATGACATCATACTTAGACCACGCCCCTGTAGCTGCTTATAGATCGTGGCTGCCAAGCAGACCACGCCCCTTATTCATTCACAAGCCACGCCCCTTGCTCGGATAGCACCCTCTTTCGTCTTATGTAAGCCCCGCCCCTCACATCGAAACCACGCCCACTCAGACACGCACAATCCGGTTATTGACTCCTCCCCAGAAGCCCCGCCCCGTCCCTCAAGCCACGCCCCCAACGATTCCCCTTTGTCTCCACCCCCATTGGCCCCTCCCTCTCTTTGGCTCCTCTCCTTTAAGCCCCACCCCATTCCCTAAGCCACGCCCATATTAAAACCCCACCCCCTCTGCAAGCCCCGCCCCCTCAATTTATTCCCCATGTCCTGCTGCTGACCCTTCCCCTTTGCCACGCCCCTAAATCCCTGCAAGCCCCGCCCCTCCACAAGCCCCACCCCCTCCATCCATTCACGGTATCCCTCCCTGTGTCCCCTTAACCACGCCCCTAATCCCCTAAGCCCCGCCCCTCCATTCATTCCCGTTATCCTTCCCAGGGTCCTCTTGGCCACTCCCCCAAACCCCCATTAAGCCACGCCCCCATTCGCTCCCCATGTCTCTCCCGCTGATCCCTTGGCCACGCCCCAAAACCCCAAACCCCACCCCGCCGTCCATTCCCGTTATTCCTCCCGGTGTCCCCTTGACCCCGCCCCCTCGGTCTCCATCCCCTTGGCCACGCCCCTAAATCCCCCTATGCCCCGCCCCCTGTATTCATTCCCGTTTTCCTTCCCGGTGTCCCCTTAGCCACGCCCCTAATCCCCTTAGCCCCGCCCCCTTCATTCATTCCCATTATCCTTCCCTGTGTCCCTTAGCCACGCCCCAATACCCAAACCCCGCCCCACCAAGCCCTGCCCCCTGTCCATTCCCGGTGTCCCCGCGGTGCCCATTGGCCCCGCCCCCTCCGGCCATAACCCCAAGCCCCGCCTCCTACATGCATTCCCGTTATCCTTCCCTGTGTCCTTTAGCCACTCCCCTAATTCCCTTAAACCCCGCCCCCCAAGCCCCGCCCCCCTATTCACGGTGTCCCTCCAAGTGCCAGTGGTCCCGCCCCTAATCCCCTTAGCCCCGCCCCCACCAAGCCCCGCCCGCCCATTCCCGGTGTCCCCGCTTTTCCCGTGGCCCCGCCCCTAATCCCCTAAACCCCGCCCCCTCCATGCATTCCCGTTATCCTTGCCTGTGTCCCTTAGCCCCGCCCCTAATCCCCCAAACCCCGCCCCCTCTATGCATTCCCGTTATCCTTGCCTGTGTCCCTTAGCCCCGCCCCTAAAACCCCAAGCCCCGCCCCCCCAAGCCCCGCCCCGCCCATTCCCGATATCCCCGCGGTGCCCATTGGCCCCGCCCCCTCTGGCCCTAACCCCAAGCCCCGCCTCCTATATTCATTCCCGGTGTCCCCTTGGGCACGCCCCTAAATCCTTGAACCCCGCCCCCTCCATGCATTTCCGTTATCCTTGCCTGTGTCCCTTAGCCCGCCCCTAATCCCCTAAACCCCGCCCCCACCAAGCCGCGCCCCGCCCATTCCCTGTGTCCCCGCGGTGCCCGTGGCCCCGCCCCTAATCCCCCAAACCCCGCCCCGCCTATTCCTGATGTCCCCGCGGTGCCCATTGGCCCCGCCCCTAATCCCACAAACCCCGCCCCCACCAAGCCCCGCCCCACCCATTCCCTGTATCCCCGCGGTGCCCGTGGCCCCGCCCCTAATCCCCTAAACCCGCCCCCTCTATGCCCCGCCCGCCCATTCCCGGTGTCCCCGCGGTGCCCGTGGCCCTGCCCCTAATCCTCTAAACCCCGCCCCCACCAAGCCCCGCCCGCCCATTCCCGGTGTCCCCGCGGTGCCCGTGGCCCCGCCCCCTCCGGCCATAACCCCAAGCCCCGCCTCCTACATTCATTCCCGGTGTCCCCTTGGGCACGCCCCTAAACCCCTGAACCCCGCCCCCTCCATGCATTCCCGTTATCCTTGCCTGTGTCCCTTAGCCCCGCCCCTAATCCCCTAAACCCCGCCCCCCCAAGCCCCGCCCCGCCCATTCCCGGTGTCCCCGCGGCGCCGGTGGCCCCGCCCCTAATCCCCTAAACCCCGCCCCCACCAAGCCCCGCCCCGCCCATTCCCGGTGTCCCCGCGGTGCCCGTGGCTCCGCCCCCTCCGGCCATAACCCCAAGCCCCGCCTCCTACATGCATTCCCGTTATCCTTCCCTGTGTCCCTTAGCCCCGCCCCAATCCCCCAAACCCCGCCCCCCAAGCCCCGCCCTGCCCATTCCCGGTGTCCCTCCCGGTGCTGTAACCCCGCCCCTAATCCCCTTAACCCCGCCTCCACCAAGCCCCGCCCCGCCCATTCCCTGTGTCCCCGCCGTGCCGGTGGCCCCGCCCCTAATCCCCTAAACCCCGCCCCGCCCATTCCCGGTGTCCCCGCGGTGCCCGTGGCCCCGCCCCTAATCCCCTAAACCCCGCCCCCTCTATGCATTCCCGTTATCCTTGCCTGTGTCCCTTAGCCCCGCCCCTAATCCCCTAAACCCCGCCCCCCCCAAGCCCCGCCCCGCCCATTCCCGGTGTCCCCGCGGTGCCCATTGGCCCCGCCCCCTCCGGCCATGCCCGCTGTCCCCGCTGTCCCCGCGCTGTCCCCTCCGTCCCCGGCGCTGTCCCCGCGCTGTCCCCGCGCTGTCCCCGCGCTGTCCCCTCGCTGTCCCCAGCCCTCCCATCCCCCCTGAACAAGCCCCGCCCCCCCGGCAGGCCCCGCCCGCCCGGCCATGCCCGGCGCCGCGGTGTCGCCGGGGCCGCTGTCGCCGCTGTCGCCGCCGTCGCCGCTGTCGCCGCCGGGGCCGGGGTCGTCGCCGGGGCTGGCGGCGGGGCTGCTCTGCGTGCCGGGGCTCGTCTTCTTCCCGGGGCTCTTCGTGCTGGCCCGCCGAGGCCTGGCCGCCATCGCCGGCTGTCCCCAGAGCCGCGCCACCGTGCTGGCCGCCAGGTGACACCGCGGGGACAATGGGGACAGCGGGGACAGCGGGGGGACAGGGGACAGCCAGGGGACAATGAGGACAGCGGGGACAGCGGGGAGACAGGGATGGGGATGGGGACACGGTGCTGGCCGCCAGGTGACACCGCGGGGACAATGGGGACAGCGGGGATAATGGGGACAGGGGACAGCCGGGGGGACAATGGGGATGGGGACAGCGGGGACAGGGATGGGGACAGGGGACAGCCAGGGGGACAATGGGCATGGGGACAGGGATGGGGACAGGGGACAGCCAAGGGGACAATGGGGATGGGGACAGCGGGGATGGGGATGGGGACAGGGGACAGCCAGGGGGACAATGGGGACAGGGATGGGGACAGGGGACAGCCAGGGGGACAATGGGGACAGCGGGGATAATGGGGACAGGGGACAGCCAGGGGGACAGCGGGGATGGGGACAGGGATGGGGACAGGGGACAGCCAAGGGGGACAATGGGGATGGGGACAGGGATGGGGACAGGGGACAGCCAGGGGGACAATGAGGACAATGGGGATGGGGACAGGGATGGGGACAGGGGACAGCCAAGGGGGACAATGGGGGTGGGGACAGGGACAGGGATGGGGACACGGTGATGGCCGCCGGGTGACCCCAAGAGGACAAGGAGGGGACAAGGAGGGGGAGGGGACAGGGATGGGGACATGGAGGGGACAGGGAAAGGGATGGAGGGGACAGGGCTGGGGACACTGCAGGGACCGGGATGGCTGGCACTGGGACAGGGAGGGGACAGGGAGGGGACAGTGAGAGGACACTGCAGGGACAGGGCTGGGGACACTGTGGGGACAAGGAGGGGGAGGGGACAGGGATGGGGACAAGGGACAGGGAGGGGGATGGGGACAAGGAGGGGACAGGGAGGGGACAGGGCTGGGGACACTGCAGGGACAGGGATGGGTGGCACTGGGACAGGGATGGGTGGCACTGGGACAGGGAGGGAACAGGGCTGGGTGGCACTGGGACAGGGATGGGTGGCACTGGGACAGGGAGGGGACAGAGATGGGGACACTGCAGGGACAGGACTGGGGACACTGCGGGGACAAGGAGGGGACAGGAAAGGGACAGGGCTGGGGACACTGCAGGGACCGGGATGGGGACAGGGAAGGGTGGCACCGGGCCAGGGAGGGGACAGGGCTGGGGACACTGCAGGGACAGGAGGTGACACTGTGAGGGTGACAGGGACAGGGCTGGGGACAAGGAAGGGACAGGATGGGGACACTGCAGGGACCGGGGATGGGTGGCACCGGGCCAGGGAGGGGACAGGGAGGGACAGGAGGTGACACTGTGAGGGTGACAGGGACAGGGAGGGGACACTGCAGGGACAGGGATGGGACAGAGAGGGGACAGGGAGGGGACAGGGAGGGGACAGGGAGGGGACAGAGAGGGGACATGGAGGGGACAGGGAGGGGACAGGGAGGGGACATGGAGGGGACATGGAGGGGACAGGGAGGGGACATGGAGGGGACAGGGATGGGGACAGGGATGGGACAGGGAGGGGACAGGGAGGGGACAGGGCCACATCCAGGCCGGTGGTGGCCCGGCCAGGGGGGGGATCAGGGACAGGGACAGTGACAAGGCCAGGCCGGGGGGGGTTGGTGACAATCCGGGCTTGGGGACAATCCGGGCTTGGGGACAATCCGGGATTGGTGACACTGCAGGGGGGGATTGGGGACAATCCGGGGAGGGGATCAGGGACAGGACAGGGACAAGCCGGGGGGGGGTGGGGACACTTGGTGACAATCCGGGGGGGGGCAGGGCGGGATTAGCCGGTGACACGGGGACACGGCTCAGGGACGTCAGCGCCGGCCCGGCCCCCAGCGTGTCACCAACGTGTCACCAATGTGTCACCAACGTCCCACCAGTGTCACCAATGTGTCACTGGTGTCACCCGTGTGTCACCTGTGTGCCATCAGTGTCACCCAAGTGTCACCCATGTGTCACCTGTGTGCCATCAGTGTCACCCTCGGGCCCAGCCCCGCCCCCCCGTGTCACCCGCCTGTCCCCTGTGTGTCACCCGTGTGCCATCGGTGTCACCCATGTGTGTCACCCATGTGTCACCTGTGTCCCGCTGTGTCACCCTACATCCCTGATGTCCCCCTGTCCCCATTGTCCCCATTGTCCCCACGTGTCCCCTCTGTGTCCCCAATGTCCCCTGATGTCCCCAGGCTGCTGTCCTTGGTGCTGATGTCCCCTGTGTCACCCTGTGTGTCACCCTGTGTCACCCCTGTGTCACCCTGTGTGTCACCCTGTGTGTCACCCCTGTGTGTCACCCTGTGTGTCACCCCTGTGTGTCACCCCTGTGTCACCCCTGTGTCACCCTGTGTCACCCCTGTGTGTCACCCTGTGTGTCACCCTGTGTGTCACCCCTGTGTGTCACCCTGTGTGTCACCCTGTGTGTCACCCTGTGTGTCACCCCTGTGTCACCCTGTGTGTCACCCTGTGTCACCCCTGTGTGTCACCCTGTGTCACCCCTGTGTCACCCTGTGTCACCCCTGTGTCACCCCTGTGTCACCCTGTGTGTCACCCTGTGTGTCACCCCTGTGTCACCCCTGTGTCACCCCTGTGTGTCACCCCTGTGTCACCCTGTGTGTCACCCCTGTGTGTCACCCTGTGTGTCACCCCTGTGTCACCCTGTGTCACCCCTGTGTGTCACCCTGTGTGTCACCCTGTGTGTCACCCCTGTGTCACCCTGTGTGTCACCCCTGTGTGTCACCCTGTGTGTCACCCCTGTGTCACCCTGTGTCACCCCTGTGTCACCCCTGTGTCACCCCTGTGTCACCCTGTGTGTCACCCTGTGTGTCACCCTGTGTGTCACCCCTGTGTCACCCTGTGTCACCCTGTGTCACCCCTGTGTCACCCTGTGTGTCACCCTGTGTGTCACCCCTGTGTCACCCTGTGTGTCACCCTGTGTCACCCTGTGTCACCCTGTGTGTCACCCTGTGTGTCACCCTGTGTCACCCTGTGTGTCACCCCTGTGTCACCCCTGTGTGTCACCCCTGTGTGTCACCCTGTGTGTCACCCCTGTGTCACCCTGTGTGTCACCCTGTGTCACCCCTGTGTGTCACCCTGTGTCACCCTGTGTGTCACCCTGTGTGTCACCCTGTGTCACCCTGTGTGTCACCCTGTGTGTCACCCTGTGTGTCACCCTGTGTCACCCCTGTGTGTCACCCCTGTGTCACCCCTGTGTCACCCCTGTGTCACCCTGTGTGTCACCCTGTGTCACCCCTGTGTCACCCTGTGTCACCCTGTGTGTCACCCTGTGTCACCCTGTGTCACCCTGTGTCACCCTGTGTCACCCCCACCTGTGTTCACCTGTTCACCTGTCACCCTGTGTCACCGGTGACCCGTTGTCCCCCTGTGTCACCTTGTCACCCTGGTGTCACCTGTTCACCTGTGTCACCTTTCACCCTGTGCCACCCCGTGTCACCCTGTGTCACCCTGTGTCACCTGTGTCACCTGTGTGTCCTGTGTCACCTGTGTCACCTGTGTGTCACCCCTGTGTCACCTTCACCTGTGTACCCTTGTGTCACCTGTGTCCCCTGTTGTCACCCTGTCACCTGTGTCACTACCGTGTCACCCTGTCACCCTGTTGTCACCTGTGCACCTGTGTCACCCTGTGGTGTACCTGTTCACCGTGTCACCCTGTGTCACCTTTCACCTGTTCACCCTGTTCACCTGTGTCACCCTTGTCACCCTGTGTCACCCTTGTCACCCCTGTTCACCCTTGCACCCTGTCACCCTGACCTGTGTCCCTGTTCCCTGTTCACCTTCCTGTGTCACCTGTGTCACCTGTGTTCACCTGTTCACCTGTGTCACCCTGTGTCACCCTGTTCACCTGTGTCCTGTCACCCTGTCACCTGTGTCACCCTGTTGTCACCCTGTGTCACCTGTTCACCCTTCACCCTGTTCACCTGTGTCCCCTGTGACCTGTGTCACCTGTGTCACCTGTGTCACCTGTCACCTGTTACCTGTGTGTCACCTTTACCTGTTCCCTTTTCACCTGTGTCCCCCTTCACCTTCCCTGTGTCACCCTGTGTCACCTGTTCACCTTCACTGTGTCACCTTGTCACCTTGTGTCACCCTTGTCACCTGTGCACCCTTGTGTCACCCTGTACCTGTGTCACCCTTGTCACCCTGTGTCACCCTGTTGTCACCTGTGTCACCTGTTCACCCCTTGTCACCTGTGTCACCCTGTTCACCCTGTCACCTGTCCTGTTCACCTGCCCGTGTGTCACCTTGTGTCACCTGTGTGTCACCTTGTCACCCTGTGTGTCACCTGTCACCTTTCACCGCACCTCCTTGTCACCGTCACCTTCCGTTACCCTTCCCTTTACCTGTCACCTGTCCGTGACCTGTGCACCTGTGTCCCTGTCCCTGTGTCACCTGTCACCCTTCCGTTCACCTGCACCGGTCACCTGTCCCCGTGTACCTGTCACCTTCACCTGTGTCACCGTGTCCCTGTTCACCTTCACCCTGTGTCACCCTGTGTCACCCTGCCTGTCACCTGTACCGTTTCACCGTGTCGTTCACCCTGTTCACCTGTGTGTCCTGTGTCCCCGTGTCACCCTGTGTCACCTGTGTCCCTGTGTGTCACCTGTGTCACCTGGTCCCTGTGCACCTGTCCTGTACCTGTGTCCCTGTGTCACCTGTGTCACCTGTTCCCCTTGTCACCGTGTCACTGTGCCTGCACCTTGTCACCCTGCACCGTGTACCGTGTCACCCTGTGTCACCGTGTCACCCTGTACCTGTCACCTTCACCCTGTGTACCTTGTCATTGTCCCTGTGTCCCTTCACCGTGCACGTGGTCACCCTGTGTCCCCGTGTGTCACCCTGTGTCACCCTGTTCACCCTGTGTCCCTGTGTCACCCTGTGTCACCCTGTGTGTCACCCCTGTGTCACCCTTGTCACCTGTTGCCCCTGTGTGTCACCCCGTGTCACCCTGTGTCACCCTGTGTCACCCTGTGTCACCCTGTGTCACCCTGTGTCACCCTGTGTCACCCTGTGTCACCCTGTGCACCCCTGTGTCCCCTGTGTCACCCCTTGTGCACCCTGTGTGTCACCCTGTGTACCACCCTGTGTCACCCTGTGTTCACCCTGTGTGTCACCCTGTGTCACCCTGTGTCACCCTGTGTCACCCTGTGCCCTGTCACCCCGTGTGTCACCCTGTGTCCCCTGTTCACCCTGTGTGTCACCCTGTGTCACCCTTTGTCACCTGTGTGTCCCCGTGTCCCCTGTGTCCCCTGTGCACCGCCCCTGTGTCCCCTGTGTCACCCGGTGTCACCTGTGTCCCCTGTGTCACCCTGTGTCGTCACCCTGTGTCCTGTTCACCCTGTGTTCACCCCTGTGTCACCCTGGTGTCCCCTGTGTCACCCTGTGTCACCCTGTGTCACCCCTGTGTGTCACCCCCCTGTGTCACCCCTGTGTGTCACCCCTGTGTCCCTGTGTCCCCTGTGTGTCCCCCTTGTACCCCGTGTCACCCCTGTGTCACCCCTGTGTCACCCTGTGTCACCCTGTGTCACCCTGTGTGTCACCCTGTGTCACCCTGTGTGTCACCCTGTGTGTCACCCCTGTGTCACCCTGTGTGTCACCCTGTGTGTCACCCTGTGTCACCCCTGTGTCACCCCCTGTGTCACCCCTGTGTCACCCTGTGTGTCACCCTGTGTGTCACCCTGTGTGTCACCCTGTGTGTCACCCCTGTGTCACCCTGTGTCACCCTGTGTGTCACCCTGTGTGTCACCCCTGTGTCACCCTGTGTGTCACCCTGTGTCACCCCTGTGTCACCCTGTGTGTCACCCTGTGTGTCACCCTGTGTGTCACCCCTGTGTCACCCCTGTGTCACCCTGTGTGTCACCCTGTGTCACCCTGTGTCACCCTGTGTGTCACCCTGTGTCACCCCTGTGTGTCACCCCTGTGTGTCACCCCTGTGTCACCCTGTGTGTCACCCTGTGTCACCCCTGTGTCACCCCTGTGTGTCACCCCTGTGTCACCCTGTGTGTCACCCCTGTGTCACCCTGTGTCACCCCTGTGTGTCACCCTGTGTGTCACCCTGTGTGTCACCCTGTGTCACCCTGTGTGTCACCCCTGTGTCACCCTGTGTGTCACCCTGTGTGTCACCCTGTGTCACCCCTGTGTGTCACCCTGTGTGTCACCCCTGTGTGTCACCCTGTGTCACCCTGTGTGTCACCCTGTGTCACCCTGTGTCACCCCTGTGTCACCCCTGTGTGTCACCCTGTGTGTCACCCTGTGTGTCACCCTGTGTGTCACCCTGTGTCACCCCTGTGTGTCACCCTGTGTGTCACCCTGTGTGTCACCCCTGTGTGTCACCCTGTGTGTCACCCCTGTGTCACCCCTGTGTGTCACCCTGTGTGTCACCCTGTGTGTCACCCCTGTGTCACCCTGTGTCACCCTGTGTGTCACCCTGTGTGTCACCCCTGTGTGTCACCCTGTGTGTCACCCCTGTGTCACCCTGTGTGTCACCCTGTGTGTCACCCTGTGTGTCACCCCTGTGTGTCACCCTGTGTGTCACCCTGTGTGTCACCCTGTGTCACCCCTGTGTCACCCTGTGTGTCACCCTGTGTCACCCCTGTGTCACCCCTGTGTCACCCTGTGTCACCCTGTGTCACCCTGTGTGTCACCCTGTGTGTCACCCTGTGTGTCACCCTGTGTGTCACCCTGTGTGTCACCCTGTGTCACCCCTGTGTCACCCCTGTGTCACCCCTGTGTGTCACCCCTGTGTGTCACCCCTGTGTCACCCTGTGTGTCACCCTGTGTCACCCCTGTGTGTCACCCCTGTGTCACCCTGTGTCACCCTGTGTGTCACCCTGTGTCACCCCTGTGTCACCCCTGTGTGTCACCCCTGTGTGTCACCCTGTGTCACCCTGTGTCACCCTGTGTGTCACCCTGTGTGTCACCCCTGTGTCACCCTGTGTCACCCCTGTGTGTCACCCTGTGTGTCACCCCTGTGTGTCACCCCTGTGTCACCCTGTGTGTCACCCTGTGTCACCCTGTGTCACCCTGTGTGTCACCCCTGTGTGTCACCCCTGTGTCACCCCTGTGTCACCCTGTGTGTCACCCTGTGTGTCACCCTGTGTCACACTGTGATGTCACAGCCTGTGATGTCACACTGTGATGTCACACACTGTGATGTCACCCTGTGGTGTCACACTGTGATGTCACACATTGTGACGTCACACCCTGTGATGTCACACCCTGTGATGTCACACCCTGTGATGTCACACCCTGTGATGTCACACCCTGTGATGTCACACTGTGATGTCACACCCTGTGATGTCACGCTGTGATGTCACACCCTGTGACGTCACTCTGTCCCCAGGTTGGTCTCCTCTGTCCAGGCCGTCATGGCCTCCACGGCCGGGCTGATCATCGCCAGCTCCTGCCAGGGCAACGTCATCGACGACAGGTGAGGGACATTGGGGACACCTGGGGACACCTGGGACACCTGGGGACACCTGGGACACACCTGGGACACACCTGGGACACACCTGGGGACACCTGGGGACAGCTGGGGACACCTGGGACACACCTGGGGACACCTGGGGACACCTGGGACACACCTGGGGACATTGGGGACACACCTGGGGACACACCTGGGACACACCTGGGACACACCTGGGGACATCGGGGACACACCTGGGGACATTGGGGACACACCTGGGACACACCTGGGGACACACCTGGGACACACCTGGGACACACCTGGGGACACCTGGGACACACCTGGGGACATTGGGGACACACCTGGGGACACCTGGGGACAGCTGGGGACACACCTGGGACACACCTGGGGACACACCTGGGGACACACCTGGGACACACCTGGGGACAGCTGGGGACACCTGGGGACACACCTGGGACATCTGGGACTCACCTGGGACACCAGGGGACATTTTCAGATACACCTGGGGACATTGGTCAGACACACCTGGGACACACCTGGGGACACACCTGGGGACATTGGGGACACCTGGGGACATTGGGGACACACCTGGGGACATTGGGGACACACCCAGATCCATGGGACACACCTGGGGACATTGGGGACACACCTGGGGACATTGGGGACACACCCAGATCCATGGGACACACCTGGGGACATTGGGGACACCTGGGGACACGTGGGGACATTGGGGACACCTGGGACACCTGGGAACACCTGGGGACACGTGGGGACATTGGGGACACACCTGGGACACACCCAGATCCATGGGGACACACCTGGGAACAGCTCAGGACACACCTGGGGGGACACCTGGGGGTACCTGAGCACATATTGGAGATACCTGGGCACACCTGGGCACACCTGGGGACATCTTCAGATCCATGGGACACACCTGGGGACACCTGGGCACACCTGGGATACATTGGGTGACATTTGGGCACACCTGGGCACACCTGGGGACACCTGGAGACATCTTCAGATCCATGGGGACACACCTGGGGGGGACAGGGACACACCTGGGTTACATTGGGTGACATTTGGGCACAGCTGGGCACACCTGGGCACACCTGGGATACACCTGGGATACACCTGGGGACACACCTGGGGACACCTGGGACACACCTGGGGACACCTGGGACACACCTGGGATACACCTGAGATACACCTGGGAGTATTGGGGACACACCTGGGCACACCTGGGCACACCTGGGCACACCTGGGGACACTTGAGAGATACCTGGGCACACCTGGGATACATTGGGTGACATTTGGGCACACCTGGGGGTACCTGGGGGTACCTGGGGCACACCTGGGCACACCTGGGACTGACTCACCTGTCCCTCACTGTGCCCAATTCAATGAATTTTTCAGTGAATTTCGCTGATTTTTGGGGTAAAATCTTTGGGATTTTTTGGGGTTTTTTGTGCCTCACCTGTCCAATCTCACCTGTCCTTCCCCTGTCCCTCACTGTGATCAATTCAGCGAATTTTTCAGTGAATTTCGCTGATTTTTGGGGTAAAACCTTCGGGAATTTTTTGCGATTTTTTGGGGGGTTTTTTGGGGTTTTTTTGTGTCTGACCTGTCCCTCACTGTGCCAAATTCAGGGAATTTTGGGGTAAAATCTTCGGGATTTTTTTGGGGTTTTTTTGTGTCTCACCTGTCCCTCACCTGTGATCAATTCAGAGAATTTTTAAGTGAATTTTGCTGCTTTTTGAGGCCAATTCAGCGAATTTTGAGGCGAATTTTGCTGATTTTTGGGCCCAATTCAGGGATTTTTGGGGTGAAATCTTCGGGATTTTTTGGGTTTTTTTGTGTCTCACCTGTCCCTCACCTGTCCTGTGTCACCTGTCCCTCACTGTGATCAATTCAGTGAATTTTTAAGCGAATTTCGCTGATTTTTGGGCCCAATTTAGCGAATTTTGGGGTAAAACCTTTGGGATTTTTTTGCAATTTTTTGGGGTTTTTTGTGATTTTTTGGGGTTTTTTGTCCCTCACCTGTCCTGTGTCACCTGCCCCTCACTGTGCCCAATTCAGGGAATTTTTTCGTGAATTTCGCTGATTTTTGGGGCCAAATTCAGCGAATTTTGGGGTAAAATCTTTGGGATTTTTTGCAATTTTTTGGGGTTTTTTTGTGTCTCACCTGTCCCTCCCTTGTCCCTCACTGTGCCCAATTCAGTGAATTTTGGGGTGAAATCTTCGGGATTTTTTGGGGTTTTTTGTGTCTCACCTGTCTCTCACCTGTGATCAATTCAGGGAATTTTTAAGTGAGTTTCGCTGATTTTTGGGGCCCAATTCAGGGATTTTTGGGGTGAAATCTTCGGGATTTTTTGGGTTTTTTTGTGTCTCACCTGTGATCAATTCAGGGAATTTTTAAGCGAATTTCTGTGATTTTTGGGGTAAAATCTTCAGGTTTTTTTTGCAATTTTTTGGGGTTCTTTTGTCCCTCACCTGTCCCTCACCTGTGACCAATTCAGTGAATTTTGGGATAAAATCTTCGGGATTTTGGGGATTTTTTGGTGATTTTTTGAGGATTTTTATAGAATTTTTTGGGGTTTTTTTGTGTCTCTCACTGTGACCAATTCAGTGAATTTTTAAGTGAATTTTTGAGGCCAATTCAGCGAATTTTGGGGTAAAATCTTCGGGATTTTTTGGGGTTTTTTGTGTCTCACCCGTGATCAATTCAGGGAATTTTTAAGCGAATTTCGCTGATTTTTGGGGTAAAACCTTCAGGATTTTTTTGCAATTTTTTAGGGTTTTTTTGTGTCTCACCTCACCTGTCCCTCCCCTGTCCCTCACCTGTGCCCAATTCAGGGAATTTTGGGGTAAAATCCTCAGGATTTTGGGGATTTTTTGGTGATTTTTTGAGGATTTTTATAGAATTTTTTGGGGTTTTTGGTGTCTCTCACTGTGACCAATTCAGTGAATTTTTAAGTGAATTTTTGAGGCCAATTCAGCGAATTTTGGGGTAAAATCTTCGGGATTTTTTGGGATTTTTTTGTGTCTCACCTGTGATCAATTCAGGGAATTTTTCTGCGAATTTCGCTGATTTTTGGGGTAAAATCTTCGGGATTTTTTTGCGATTTTTTTGGGTTTTTTTGTCCCTCCCCTGTCCCTCACTGTGCCCAATTCAGGGAATTTTGGGGTGAAATCTTTGGGATTTTTTGGGTTTTTTTTGTGTCTCACCTGTGATCAATTCAGGGAATTTTTCAGCGAATTTCGCTGATTTTTGGGGTAAAATCTTCGGGATTTTTTTGCGATTTTTTGGGTTTTTTGTGTCTCACCTGTCCTGTGTCACCTGTCCCTCACCTGTGATCAATTCAGGGAATTTTTTCGTGAATTTTGCTGATTTTTGGGGCCAATTCAGCGAATTTTGGGGTGAAATCTTTGGGATTTTTTTGCAATTTTTTGGGGTTTTTTTGTGATTTTTTGGGATTTTTTGTGCCTCACCTGTCCTGTGTCACCTGTCCCTCCCCTGTCCCTCACTGTGCCCAATTCAGGGAATTTTTCAGTGAATTTCGCTGATTTTTGGGGCCAATTCAGTGAATTTTGGGGTAAAATTTTCGGGATTTTTTTGCAATTTTTTGGGGTTTTTTGTGATTTTTTTGGGGTTTTTTGTGCCTCACCTGTCCAATCTCACCTGTCCTTCCCCTGTCCCTCACTGTGATCAATTCAGCGAATTTTGAGGCGAATTTTGCTGATTTTTGGGCCCAATTCAGCGATTTTTGGGGTGAAATCTTCGGGATTTTTTTGCAATTTTTTGGGATTTTTTGTCCCTCACCTGTCCTGTGTCACCTGGCCCTCACTGTGCCCAATTCAGGGAATTTTGGGGTAAAATCTTTGGGATTTTTTGGGGTTTTTTTGTGCCTCACCTGTCCCTCACTGTGCCCAATTTTGCTGATTTTTGGGGCCAATTCAGCGAATTTTGGGGTAAAATCTTCGGGATTTTTTGGGTTTTTTTGTGGTTTTTTTCAAGGAATTTTGGGGTAAAATCTTCGGGATTTTTTGCAATTTTTGTGATTTTTTGTCCCTCACCTGTCCTGTGTCACCTGTCCCTCACTGTGCCCAATTCAGGGAATTTTGGGGTAAAATCTTTGGGATTTTTTTGCAATTTTTTGGGATTTTTTGTCCCTCACCTGTCCTTCACTGTGCCAAACTCAGTGAATTTTTCAGTGAATTTCGCTGATTTTTGGGGTCAAATCTTCGCGATTTTTTGGGGGGTTTTTGGGATTTTTTGTCCCTCACCTGTCCTGTGTCACCTGTCCCTCCCCTGTCCCTCACTGTGCCCAATTCAGGGAATTTTTAAGTGAATTTCGCTCATTTTTGGGGTAAAATCTTCGGGATTTTTTTGCAATTTTTTAGGGTTTTTTTGTGTCTCACCTCACCTGTCCCTCACCTGTCCTGTGTCACCTGTCCCTCACTGTGCCCAATTCAGGGAATTTTTCAGTGAATTTCACTGATTTTTGGGGTAAAATCTTTGGGAGTTTTTGAGGTTTTTTTGTGTCTCACCTGTGATCAATTCAGGGAATTTTTCAGTGAATTTCGCTGATTTTTGGGGCCAATTCAGTGAATTTTGGGGTGAAATCTTCGGGATTTTTTGGGGTTTTTTGTGTCTCACCTGTCCCTCACCTGTCCTGTGTCACCTGTCCCTCACTGTGCCCAATTCAGGGAATTTTGGGGTAAAATCTTTGGGATTTTTTTGTGATTTTTTGGGGTTTTTTTGTGTCCCTCACCTGTCCCTCACTGTGCCAAATTTCGCTGATTTTTGGGGCCAATTCAGGGAATTTTGGGGTAAAATCTTCGGGATTTTTTTGCAATTTTTTGGGGTTTTTTGTCCCTCACCTGTCCTGTGTCACCTGTCCCTCACTGTGCCCAATTCAGGGAATTTTTTCGTGAATTTCGCTGATTTTTGGGGCCAACTCAGTGGATTTTGGGGTAAAATCTTCGGGATTTTTTGGGGTGTTTTGGGTTTTTTTGGGATTTTTTGTGTCTCACCTGTCCAATCCCACCTGTCCCTCCCCTGTCCCTCACTGTGCCCAATTCAGCGAATTTTGAGGTGAATTTCGCTGCTTTTTGGGGCCAATTCAGTGAATTTTGGGGTAAAATTTTCGGGATTTTTTGGGGTTTTTTGTGATTTTTTGTGTTTTTTGTCCCTCACCTGTCCCCAGGCACTGGCTGGCCTGGGCGTACCCGTCCTTCGCCGTGCCCTATTTCGTGTACGACGTCTATGCCATGTACCTGTGCCACCTGAGCCGCGCCCAGGTCAAAGGTCACGGCGCCCCGGCCCCGCCCCGCGCCGCCGCCGCCTTCCTGCGCCAGGAGCTGCTGATGGTGCTGCACCACCTGGCCATGGTGCTGGTCTGCTTCCCCGTGGCCACCGTGAGTGCGTGGGGGCACACCTGGCACACCTGGGCACACCTGGGCACACCTGGGCACACCTGGGAGGGGATAAAGGGAAAAAACCCCGTGAAATTTGGGTGAAAAATGGGGATTTTGGGGTGAAAAATGGGGATTTGGGGTTACCTGGGCACAGCTGGGCACACCTGGGAGGGGATAAATGCAAAAAACCCCGTGAAATTTGGGTGAAAAATGGGGATTTGGGGTGAAAAATGGGGATTTGGGGTTACCTGGGCACACCTGGGCACAGCTGGGCACGGATGGGAGGGGATAAAGGGAAAAAACCCCGTGAAATTTGGGTGAAATTTGGGTGAAATTTGGGGATTTTGGGGTGAAAAATGGGAATTTGGGGTGGAAAATGGGGATTTGGGGTTACCTGGGCACACCTGGGGGGATTTGCCATAGACCTGGGCACACCTGGGCCACCTGGGCACAGCTGGGCACGGCTGGGAGGCAATGGATGCAAAAAACCCTGTGAAATTTGGGTGGAAAATGGGGATTTTGGGGTGGAAAATGGGGATTTGGGGTTACCTGGGCACACCTGGCCATGGTGCTGGTCTGCTTCCCCGTGGCCACCGTGAGTGCGTGGGGGCACACCTGGGCACACCTGGGCACACCTGGGCACAGCTGGGCACGGGTGGGCGCAAAAAACCCCATGAAATTTGGGTGGAAAATGGGGATTTGGTGAAAAAAATGAGGATTTTTGGATGAAAAATGGGGAATTTGGGGTGGAAAACGGGGATTTGGGGTTACCTGGGCACACCTGGGCATGGATGGGAGGGGATAAATCCAAAAAACCCCGTGAAATTTGGGGTAAAGATGGGGATTTTGGGGTGAAAAATGGGGATTTTGGGGTGAAAAATGGGGATTTTGGGGTTACCTGGGCACACCTGGGCACAGCTGGCACAGCTGGGCATGGATGGGAGGGGATAAAGGGAAAAAACCCCGGGAAATTTGGGTGGAAAATGGGGATTTTGGGGTGGAAAATGGGAATTTGGGGTTACCTGGGCACAGCTGGGCATGGTGCTGGTCTGCTTCCCGTGGCCACCGTGAGTGCGTGGGGGGCACACCTGGGCACACCTGGGCACACCTGGGCACACCTGGGAGGGGATAAACAAAAAAAACCCCGTGAAATTTCGGGTAAAAAATGGGAATTTTGGGTGAAAAATGGGGATTTGGGGGGTACCTGGGCACACCTGGGCACACCTGGGCACACCTGGGCACACCCGGGCACACCTGGGCATGGGTGGGCGCAAAAAACCCGTGAAATTTGGGTGGAAAATGGGGATTTGGGGTTACCTGGGCACACCTGGGATGGGAAAATGGGTGGAAATTGGGGGGAAATCAGTGAAAATTGGGGTTTTAGGGATACCTGGGCACACCTGGGCATGGCTGGGAGGGGATAAAGCAAAAAACCCGTGAAATTTGGGTGGAAAATGAGGATTTTGGGGCGGAAAATGGGGATTTGGGGTTACCTGGGCACACCTGGGCACACCTGGGCACACCTGGGCATGGATGGGAGGGGATAAAGCAAAAAAACCCCGTGAAATTTGGGTGAAAAATGGGGATTTTAGGGTGAAAAATGGGAATTTGGGGTGGAAAATGGGGATTTGGGGTTACCTGGGCACACCTGGGGGGATTTGGCATAGACCTGGGCACACCTGGGCACAGCTGGGCACGGGTGGGAGGGGATGGATGCAAAAAACCCCGTGAAATTTGGGTGAAAAATGGGGATTTTAGGGTGAAAAATGGGGATTTGGGGTTATCTGGGCACACCTGGCCATGGTGCTGGTCTGCTTCCCCGTGGCCACCGTGAGTGCATGGGGGGCACACCTGGGCACACCTGGGCACACCTGGGAGGGGATGGGCACAAAAAACCCCGTGAAATTTGGGTGAAATTTGGGTGAAAAATGGGGATTTTGGGGTGAAAAATGGGGATTTGGGGTGGAAAATGGGGATTTGGGGTGACCTGGGCACACCTGGGCACAGCTGGGCACGGCTGGGAGGGGATAAATGTAAAAAACCCCGCGAAATTTGGGTGAAAAATGGGGATTTTGGGGTGGAAAATGGGGAATTTGGGGTTACCTGGGCACACCTGGCCATGGTGCTGGTCTGCTTCCCTGTGGCCACCGTGAGTGGCGGGCACACCTGGGCACAGCTGGGCACAGCTGGGCACACCTGGGCACAGCTGGGCATGGATGGGAGGGGATAAATGCAAAAAACCCCGTGAAATTTGGGTGAAATTTGGGTGAAATTTGGGTGAAATTTGGGTGGAAAACGGGGATTTTGGGGTGAAAAATGAAAATTTTGGGGTTACCTGGGCACACCTGGGGGGGCCTGCAATAGACCTGGGCACACCTGGGCACACCTGGGCACAGCTGGGCACAGCTGGGAGGCAATGGATGCAAAAAACCCCGTGAAATTGGGGTGAAATTTGGGTGGAAAATGGGGATTTGGGGTTACCTGGGCACACCTGGCCATGGTGCTGGTCTGCTTCCCCGTGGCCACCGTGAGTGCATGGGGGGCACACCTGGGCACACCGGGGCACACCTGGGCACACCTGGGCACACCTGGGAGGGGATAAAGGGAAAAAACCCCGTGAAATTTGGGTGAAAAATGGGGATTTTGGGGCAGAAAATGGGAATTTGGGGGGTACCTGGGCACACCTGGGGGATTTGGCATAGACCTGGGCACACCTGGGCACACCTGGGCACGGGTGGGAGGGGATGGACGCAAAAAACCCCGTGAAATTTGGGTGAAAAATGGGGATTTTGGGGTGGAAAATGGGAATTTGGGGTGAAAAATGGGGATTTGGGGTTACCTGGGCACACCTGGCCATGGTGCTGGTCTGCTTCCCCGTGGCCACCGTGAGTGCATGGGGGGCACACCTGGGCACACCTGGGCACACCTGGGCACGGCTGGGAGGGGATGGGCACAAAAAACCCCGTGAAATTTGGGTGAAATTTGGGGATTTGGTGAAAAAATGGGGATTTTTTGATGAAAAATGGGGAATTTGGGGTGAAAAATGGGGAATTTGGGGTTACCTGGGCACAGCTGGCACACCTGGGCATGGATGGGAGGGGATGGGCACAAAAAACCCCGTGAAATTTGGGTGGAAAATGGGGATTTGGGGTTACCTGGGGGGAAAAAAGGGCGAAAATTGGGAGAAAATCGGTGAAAATTGGGGGAAAGTTGAGGAGGAACTTTGGGGAAAATTGAGAAAAAATTGGGAGAAAATTTGAGCAAATTGGGGGAAAATTGGGGGGAAAATGGGGAAAAATGGTGAAAATCGGGGGGAAATTGGGGATTTGGGGACACTTTGGGAACCTTGGGGACCTTGGGTGACATTTGGGGACACCTTGGGGACACTTTGGGGGTGTTGGTGACACCTTGGGGACCTTGGGTGACATTTGGGGACAATTTGGGGACACTTTTGAGAGGTTGGGGACATTTTTGGGGACCGTGGGTGACATTTGGGGATTTGGGGACACCTTGGGGACATTTGAGACTTTGGGGACACCTTGGGGACACTTTTGGGGCTCTGGTGACATTTGGGGACACTTTGGGGACACTTTGGGGACCCAGGGTGACATTTGGGGTGTTGGGGACACCTTGGTGACATCGGGGGACATCTGGGGACTCCCTGGGGACCCTGGGGACACTCTGGGGGTGTTGGGGACACTTTGGGGACACCTGGGTGACATTTGGGGACAACTTGAGACACTTTTGGGGCTCTTGTGACATTTGGGGACACCTTGGGGACACCTGGGTGACATTTGGGGGGGTCGGGGACACCCTGGGGACATCGAGTGACACCTGGGGACACTTTGTGGGATTTGGGGACATTTTTGGGGACACTTTGGGAACCTTGGTGACATTGGGTGACATTTGGGGACACTTTGGGGACATTTTTGGGGTGTTGGGGACACCTTGGTGACATCTGGGGACCCTGGGGATGCTCTGGGGGTGGTTGGGGACACTTTGGGGACACCTTGGGACACCTTGGGGACCCAGGGTGACATTTGGGGACATTTGGGGACACTTGGGACACTTCTGAGGGGGTTTGGGGACATTTTGGGGGCGTTGGGGACACCTTGGGGACCCTGGGTGACATCTGGGGACACCTTGGGGACCCTGGGGACACTCTGGGGGTGTTGGGGACACCTTGGTGACATCTGAGGGGGTTTGGGGACACCTCGGTGACATTGGGTGACATTTGGGGACCCTGGGGACGCTCTGGGGGGTTTGGGGACATTTGGGGACACCTTGGGGACATTTTTGGGGGACCCTGAGTGACCTTTGGGCTCCCTGGGGACACCTTGGGGACCTTGGGTGACATTTGGGGACATTTGGGGACACTTTGGGGGATTTGGGGACACTTTGGGGACATTTGGGGGGTTTGGGGACATTTTTGGGGCGTTGGGGACACCTTGGGGACACCGGGTGACATTTGGGGACACCTTGGGGACATTTTTGGGGATCTGGGGTGACATTTGAGACTTTGGGGACACTTTGGGGACCTCGGGTGACATTTGGGGACACTTTTGGGGCTCTTGTGACATTTGGGGACCCTGGGTGACATTTGGGGACATTTTGGGGGGTTTGGGGACATTTTTGGGGCGTTGGGGACACCTTGGTGACATCGGGGGACATCTGGGGACACCTTGGGGACCCTGGGGACACTCTGGGGGTGTTGGGGACACTTTGGGGACACTTTGGGGACCTCGGGTGACATTTGGGGACACTTTTGAGGGGATTGGTGACACCTCGGGGACCGTGGGTGACATTTGGGGACATTTGGGGGGTTTGGGGACAATTTTGGGGTGTTGGGGACACTTTGGTGACACCGGGTGACATCTGGGGACACCTTGGGGACATTTTTGGGGACCTTGGGTGACACTTTGGGGATTTGGGGACACCTTGGGGACCTCGGGTGACATTTGGGGACACTTTTGAGGGGTTGGGGACATTTTTGGGGACCGTGGGTGACATTTGGGCTCCCTGGGGACACCTTGGGGACCTTGGGTGACATTTGGGGACACTTTGGGGGCTTTGGGGACATTTTTGGGGTGTTGGGGACATTTTTGGGGTGTTGGGGACACCTTGGGGATCTTGAGTGACATTTGGGGACACCTTGGGGACACTTTGGTGACATTTGGGGGGGTTTGGGGACACTTTGGGGACCCTGGGTGACATTTGGGGACAACTTGGGGACCCCTTGGGTGACATTTGGGGGGGTCGGGGACACCTTGGTGGCATCTGAGGGGGTTTGGGGACAATTTGGGGTGTTGGGGGCACCTTGGTGACACCGGGTGGCACTTGGGGACCCTGGGGATGCTCTGGGGGTGTTTGGGGACACCTGGGGACACCTTGGGGACACCGGGTGACATTTGGGGACACTTTGGGGACATTTTTGGGGTGTTGGGGACATTTTGGGGACCTTGGGTGACATTTGGGGACACCCTGGGGACACTTTGGGGGGTTTGGGGACACCTTGGTGACATCTGAGGGGGTTTGGGGACACCTCGGTGACATTGGGTGACATTTGGGGACCCTGGGGACGCTCTGGGGGGGTTGGGGACATTTGGGGACACCTTGGGGACATTTTTGGGGGACCCTGAGTGACCTTTGGGCTCCCTGGGGACACCTTGGGGACCTCGGGTGACATCTGGGGACATTTGGGGGTGTTTGGGACATTTTTGGGGTGTTGGGGACACCTTGGGGACACCTTGGTGACATCTGGGGACACTTTGGGGACACCTCGGGTGACATCTGGGGACACCTTGGGGACACTGGGGGGGGTTTGGGGACACCTTGGGGTGTTGGGGACCCTTGGTGACATCGGGTGACACTTGGGGACCCTGGGGACGCTCTGGGGGTGGTTGGGGACACTTTGGGGACACTTTGGGACACCTTGGGGACCTCGGGTGACATTTGGGGACACTTTGGGGGGTTTGGGGACACTTTGGGGACATCTGGGGGGGTTTGGGGACATTTTTGGGGCGTTGGGGACACCTTGGTGACATCGGGTGACACCTGGGGACACTTTGGAGACCCTGGGGACACTCTGGGGGGTTTGGGGACACTTTGGGGACCTTGGGTGACATTTGGGGACATCTGAGGGGGTTTGGGGACATTTTTGGGGCGTTGGGGACACTTTGGGGACACCTTGGTGACATTTGGGGACATTTTTTGGGATCTGGGGTGACATTTTGGGGACATTTGGGGACACTTTGGGGACCTGGGTGACATTTGGGACTGGACATTTTGGGGACACTTGGGTGACATTTGGGGACATTGGGGACACTTTTGGGACACTTGGGGGGTTTGGGGACACCTTGGTGACATTGGGGACACCTGGGGACGCTTGGTGGGTTTGGGGACATTTTTGTGTCTTTTGGCTGGCCGCCATTTGGACTGCATTTCGGTGACGCACTTCCGGGAGTCACTGTGCCCCATGTGCGCCAGGGCAAGGGCGATTCTTCTGGGCCCTCATGGCGAGTCTGAGACGCCTTCGGTGCCTGGGCAAGGTCCTCATCCTTGGGTGAGATGTCCCCAAATGTCCCAAATGTCCCCAAATGTCCCAAATGCAAAGAACCCCGAAAAATTCCCATTAAAAACAGGCCAAAATATGGGAAAATCCCATTAAAAACCCTAAAAATCCACCTGGGCAAGTCCTCATCCTGGTGAGTGCCAAAATGTCCCCAAATGTCCCTTGAATGTCCCCAAATGTCCCCAAATGTCCCCAATGCAAAAAACCCGAAAAAACCCATTAAAAAGCCAAAATATGGGAAAATCCCTAAAAACCCTAAAAACCTAAAAATCCACCAAAATCCATGGGCAAGTCCTCATCTGGTGAGGTGGCCCCAAAATGTCCCAAATGTCCCAAATGCCCCAAAGCCAAAAAACCCCAAAAAAATCCCATTAAAATCGACCAAAAAATGAGAAAATCCCATTAAAAACCCCTAAAAATCCATAAAAAAATCACCCAAAATCCCATCAAAATTCCCATAAAAATCCCAAAATCCTCCCCAAAATCCATCCAGCCGGTCCCCAAATGTCCCCAAATGTCCCCAAATTTCCTCAAATGCAAAAACCCCGAAAAAATCCCATTAAAAACGGCCAAAAAATGGGAAAATCCTATTAAAAAACCCTAAAAATCCATTAAAATCCCATTAAAATCCATAAAATCCCACAAAAATCCCAAAATCCTCCCCAAAATCCATCCAGGCCAGGTCCCCAAATGTCCCCAAATGTCCCCAAAATGTCCCCAAATGCAAAAAACCCCAAAAAAATCCCATTAAAAACGGCCAAAAAATGGGAAAATCCCATTAAAAATCCCATTAAAAACCCATAAAAATCCCATTAAAATCCCATAAAAATCCCAAAATCCAACTGGGTCAGGTCTCCAAATGTCCCCAAATGCAAAAAACCCCGAAAAAATCCATAAAAACGCCAAAAATGGAAATCCCATAAAAATCCCATTAAAATCCATTAAAATCCCATAAAAATCCCATAAAAATCCCATTAAAATCCCATAAAAAATCTCATTAAAATCCCAAAATCCACCCCCAAATCCATCCAGGCCAGGTCCCCAAATGTCCCCAAGTGTCCCCAAATGCAAAAAACCCCGAAAAAATCCCATTAAAAACGGCCAAAAAATGGGAAAATCCCATAAAAATCCCATAAAAAATCCCATTAAAAATCCCATTAAAATCCCATTAAAATCCCATTAAAATCCCATTAAAATCCCATTAAAATCCCAAAATCCATCCAGGTCAGGTCCCCAAATGTCCCCAAGTGTCCCCAAATCCACAAAAATTGAAAAAACCCCGAAAAAATCCCATTAAAATCGACCAAAAAATGAGAAAATCCCATAAAAAAACCCCTAAAAATCCCTTTAAAAACCCCATAAAAATCCCATTAAAATCCCAAAATCCACCCCAAAATCCATCCAGGCCAGGTCCTCAAATGTCCCCAAGTGTCCCCAAATCCACAAAAATCCAAAAAACCCCAAAAAAATCCCATTAAAAACGGCCAAAAAATGGGAAAATCCCATTAAAAAACCCCATAAAAATCCCATAAAAATCCCATTAAAATCCCATTAAAATCCCATAAAAATCCCAAAATCTGCCCCAAAATCCATCTTGGTCAGGTCCCCAAATGTCCCCAAGTGTCCCCAAATCCACAAAAATTGAAAAAAAACCCGAAAAAATCCCATTAAAAACGGCCAAAAAATGGGAAAATCCTATAAAAATCCTATTAAAAACCATAAAAATCCCATTAAAATCCTAAAAATCCCAAAATCCACCTTGGCCAGGTCCCCAAATGTCCCCAAATGTCCCCAAAATGTCCCCAAATGCAAAAAACCCCGAAAAAATCCCATTAAAAACGGCCAAAATATGGGAAAATCCCATAAAAATCCATAAAAATCCCATAAAAATCCATAAAAATCCCATTAAAATCCCATAAAAATCCCGAAAAAATCCACCCAAAATCCACCCCAAAATCCATCCAGGCCAGGTCCCCAAATGTCCCCAAGTGTCCCCAAATCCACAAAAATCCAAAAAACCCTGAAAAAATCCCATTAAAAACGGCCAAAAAATGGGAAAATCCCATAAAAAAACCCCTAAAAATCCCATTAAAATCCCATTAAAATCCCATTAAAATCCCATAAAAAACCCTAAAAATTCCATAAAAATCCACCCAAAATTCATCCAGGCCAGGTCCCCAAATGTCCCCAAATGCAAAAAACCCCGAAAAAATCCCATTAAAAACGGCCAAAAAATGAGAAAATCCATTAAAAATCCCATTAAAATCCCATTAAAATCACCCAAAATCCCATAAAAATCCCATAAAAATCCCACAAAAATCCCAAAATCCTCCCAGGCCAGGTCCCCAAATGTCCCCAAATGTCCCCAAATCCACAAAAATCCAAAAAACCCCAAAAAAATCCCATTAAAAACGGCCAAAAAATGGGAAAATCCCATAAAAATCCCATTAAAAAAACCCATAAAAATCCCATTAAAATCCCATTAAAAACCCTAAAAATCCCAAAATCCACCTTGATCAGGTCCCAAGTGTCCCAAATGTCCCCAAATGCAAAAAACCCCGAAAAAATCCCATTAAAAACGGCCCAAAATGGAAAATCCCATTAAAAACCCTAAAAATCCCATTAAAAACCCATAAAAATCCCATTAAAATCCCATAAAAATCCCACAAAAATCCCATTAAAATCCCATTAAAATCCCAAAATCCGCCCCAAAAAACCCCAAAAAATCCCATTAAAAACGGCCCAGAAATGGCCAAAAAAATGAAAAAATCCCATCAGAATCAAAAAAAAAAAAAAATCCAAAAAATCAAATGAAATCCCAAAAAATTCCCCCAAAATCCCAAAAAAATCCCAAAAAATTTCATTTCAAAATCCCCAAAATTCGCAAAAATTTTATTTAAAAAATCCCCAAAATTCCAAAAATTTCGTTTCAAAATCCCCAAAAATCCCAAATGTTCCCCAAAAAAATCCCAAAATTCCAGAAAATCTTCCAAAATTTCCCAAAAAAACCCAAAAAAATCCCATTAAAATTTTTAAAATCCTAAAAAATTCCCCAAAATTTCATTTTAAAAAATCCCAAATTTTCTCCCCAATATTCCCCAAAAATTCACCCAAAATTCCAAAGAAATTTTAAAAATCTCAAAAATTTCATTTAAAAATCCCAAAATTCCAAGAAATTCCCAAAAATGTCACCAAAAATCCCCAAAATTTCATTTAAAAATCCCCAAAATTCCCAAATTTTTCCCCAAAAATTCCAAAAAAAATTCCAAAAATGTCACCAAAAAAATCCACAAAAATCCCCCAAATTTCATTTAAAAATCCCAAAAAATTCCCAGAACTCCCAAAAAAATCCCCAAAAAAATAAAAAAAATCCCCAAAATTAAATTTAAAAATCCCCAAAATTCCCAAATTTTCCCCAAAAAATTCCCCAAAATTCCAGAAAAATCTTCCCAAATTTCCCCCAAAAAATCCCCAAAAAATTCCCCAATGAAATTTTTAAAATCCTAAAAAATTCCCAAATTTTCTGCCCAAAATTCCCCAAAAAATTCACCCAAAGTTCCCAAAGAATTTTTTTAAAAATCCAAAAAAATTCATTTAAAATTCCCCAACAATCCCAAAAATTTCGACCCAAAATTCCCCAAAATTTCGTTTAAAAAACCCCAAAAATCCCAAATTTTTCCCCAAAAATTCCCAAAAATTTCCCCAAAAAATCCACAAAAATTCCCCAAAAATTTCATTTAAAAATCCCCCAAAATTCCATGAAATCCACAAAAATTCCCAAAGAAATAAAAAAAAATCCCCAAAATTTTAATTTAAAAATCCCCAAAAATCCCAAATTGTTCCCCAAAAAAAATCAGCAAAAATTCCTCAAATAAATTTTTAAAATCCTCAAAAATTCCCCAAAATTTCATTTCAAAAAATCCCAAAAATCCAAATTTTCTCCCCAAAAATTCCAGAAAATCCCAAAGAAATCCCCAAAAAATTCACCCAAAATTCCCAAAGAAATTTTTAAAAAATCCCCAAAATTTCATTTAAAAATCCCCAAAAATCCCAAAAAAATCCCAAAATTCCCCCAAAAAATCCCCAAAATTTCATTTAAAAAACCCCAAAAATCCCAAATTTTTCCCCAAAAATTCCCCAAAAATTCCCCAAAAATGTCACCAAAAAATCCACAAAAATTCCCCAAAATTTCATTTAAAAATCCCCCAAAATTCCCAAATTGTTCCCAAAAAAAATCCCCAAAATTCCAGAAAAATCTTCCAAAATTTCCCAAAAAATCCCAAAAAATTCCCCCAAAAAATCCCCCAAAATTTCATTTAAAAATTCCCAAAATTCCCAAGAAATCCACAAAAAATTCCCAAAGAAATAAAAAAAAATTCCCCAAAATTTTAATTTAAAAATCCCCAAAAATTCCAAATTCTTCCCAAAAAAAATCCCCAAAATTCCAGAAAAATCTTCCAAAATTTCCCAAAATATCCCCCAAAAAAATCCCCAATAAAATTTTTAAAATCCTAAAAAATTCCTTAAAATTTCATTCAAAAATCCCCAAAAATCCCAAAATTTCCCCCAAAATTCCAAAAAAAATCCCCCAAAAAATTCACCCAAAATTCCCAAAGAAATTTTTAAAAAATCCCAAAAATTTCATTAAAAATCCCCAAAAATCTCAAAGAAATTCCCAAAAATTTCACCAAAAATTCCCCAAAATTTCATTTAAAAAACCCCAAAAATCCCAAATTTTTCCCCAAAAATTCCCAAAAAATTCCCAAAAATGTCACCAAAAAATCCACAAAAATCCCCCAAAATTTCATTTTAAAAACTCCCAAATTTTCTCCCCAAAATTCCCCAAAAGTTTCACCCAAAATTCCCAAAGAAATTTTTAAAAAATCCCAAAAAATTTCATTTAAAAATCCCCAAAAATCCCAAAGAAATTCCCAAAAATTTCACCAAAAATTCCCCAAAATTTCATTTAAAAAACCCCAAAAATCCCAAATTTTTCCCCAAAAATTCCCAAAAAATTCCCAAAAATGTCACCAAAAAATCCACAAAAATCCCCAAAAATTTCATTTAAAAATCCCCAAAATTCCCAAATTGTTCCCCAAAAAAAATCCCCAAAATTCCAGAAAAATCTTCCCAAATTTCCAAAAAAATCCCAAAAAATTCCCCCAAAAATCCCCCAAAAAATTTCATTTAAAAACCCCAAAATTCCCAAGAAATTCCCAAAAATGTCACCAAAAATCCCCAAAATTTCATTTAAAAACTCCCCAAAAATCCCAAATTTTTCCGCAAAAATTCCCATAAAAATCCCAAAAATCCTAAAATCCAACAAATTCCCCAGAAAATCCAAAAATCCCAAAAATTTCACAAAAAAATTCCCAAAAATCCCCAAAATTTCATTTCAAAATCCCCAAAAATCCCAAATTTTTCCCAAATCATCTCCAAAAATTCCCCAAAAATTCAAAATAATCCCATTAAAATCCCTAAAAAAATTCCCAAAAAAATCCCAAAAATTCCCCAAAATTTACCAGAAATGGCCCCAAAAATCCAAAAGAATTCCCAAAAATTTCATTTTAAAAATCCCAAAAGTCCCAAATTTTTCAAAAAAAATTCCCATAAAAATCCCAAAAAAATTCATTAAAAATTCCCAAAGAAATTCCCAAAATTTCACCAAAAATTCCCCAAAAATTTCATTTTAAAAACCCCAAAAATCCCAAATTTTTCCCCAAAAATTCCCCAAAATTTCTCCCCGAACCCCTCCAGGCTCCTCAGCTCCCACCGGGGCCTCTCCAGAAGGTCCCAAAGTGTCCTTGGGGTCTTCTCCAAACCCCCCTGAGATGTTTCCACCACCAATTCCCACCCTTCTCCTCCCCCCAGAAGAACTTTTGAGGTCTCCATGGGTTCCTCACACCCCAGAGACTCCATAACTGCATCTGGATCCCTTCCAGAGCGTCCCCTCGAACCCCCCTGAGATGTTTCCACCACCAATTCCCACCCTTCCCCTCCCCCCAGAAGAACCGTTCCAGCGTCCGTTTGTCCCCCAACCCCTGGAGACTCCATAACGACATCGGGATCCCATTTCCCACCCCTCCGTTGTCTTCTCCAAACCCTCCTGAGATGTTTCCACCACCAATTCCCACCCTTCCCCTCACCCCAGAAGAACCATTCCAGCGCCCATTTGTCCCCCAACCCCTGGAGACTCCATAACTGCACCTGGATCCCTTCTAGAAGGTCCCCATGGTTCTCCACAAACCCCCTGAGATGTTTCCACCACAAATTCCCCCCCTTCCCCTCATCCCAGAAGAACCTTTTAGGTCTCCATGGGTTTGTGACCCCCCAGAGACTCCATAACTGCATCTGGATCCCTTCCAGAGCGTCCCCTCGAACCCCCCTGAGATGTTTCCACCACCAATTCCCGCCCTTCCCCTCACCCCAGAAGAACCTTTGAGGTCTCCATGGATTCCTCACCCCCCAGAGACTCCATAACTGCACCTGGATCCCTTCCAGAGTTCTTCTCCAAACCCCCCTGAGATGTTTCCACCACCAATTCCCACCCTTCCCCTCCCCCCAGAAGAACGGTTCTGGTGTCTCCTTGTCCCCCAACCCCTGGAGACCCCATAACTACATCTGGATCCTTTCCACAGTGTCCCCATTGTTCTCCACAAACCCCCCTGAGATGTTTCCACCACCAATTCCCACCCTTCTCCACACCCAGAAGAACTTTTGAGGTGTCCATGGATTTGTGACCCCCCAGAGACTCCATAATGACATCGGGATCTGTTCCAGAGTTCTTCTCCAAACCCCCCTGAGATGTTTCCACCACCAATTCCTTCCCTTCCCCTCCCCCCAGAAGAACCTTTGAGGTCTCCATGGGTTCCTCCCACCCCAGAGACTCCATAACGGCATCTGGGTCCCTTCCAGACCGTCCTCTCAAACCCCCCTGAGATGTTTCCACCACCAATTCCCACCCTTCTCCTCACCCCAGAAGAACTTTTGAGGTCTCCATGGATTCCTCACCCCCCAGAGACTCCATAACTGCACCTGGATCCCTTCTAGAAGGTCCCCATTGTTCTCCACAAACCCCCCTGAGATGTTTCCATCACCAATTCCCACCCTTCCCCTCCCCCTAGAAGAACCATTCCAGCGCCCGTTTGCCCCCCCCGCCCCGCAGCCCCCACCCCACCTGACGCTGTCCGTCTGTCCGTCTGTCCGTCCGTCCCGCAGTTCCGGCGGCAGCACACGCTCCTGCACAAGCTGAACGCGCTGGCGCTGCTCCTGACCTTCCTGGGCTGCCGCGTGCTGCTCTTCCCGTACCTGTACTGGCGCTACGGCCGCCAGCGGGGGCTGGCGCTGCCCCGCGTGCCCGCGGCGCTGCCCCCCGGCTACAACGCCGCCGCCGCCGCCCTGGCCGCGCCCCAGCTCTACTGGTTCGGCCTCATCTGCCGCGGCACCTGGCGCCTCTTCCGGCCCGCGGGGGCGCAGCCGCGGCCGCCCTGAGGGGACAACCTGGGGACAGTCCTGGGGACAATCCTGGGACAACCTGGGGACAACCTGGGGACAGTCCTGGGGACAATTCTGGGACAATCTGGGAGAAACCTGGGAGAGCCTGGGACAAACCTGGGAGAACCTGGGAGAACCTCAGGACAATTCTGGGAGAGCCTGGGGACAATCCTGGGAGAACCTGGGAGAACCTGGGAGAACCTGGGAGAGCCTGGGAGAACCTGGGAGAACCTGGGGAGAACCTGGGAGGACCTGGGAGAACCTGGGAGAACCTCAGGACAATTCTGGGACAATCTGGGAGAAACCTGGGAGGACCTGGGAGAACCTGGGAGGACCTGGGGACAATCCTGGGAGAACCTGGGGGAACATGGGAGAACCGGGGACAATCCTGGGAGAACCTGGGAGAGCCTGGGAGGACCTGGGAGGACCTGGGAGAACCTGGGAGAACCTGGGGACAATCCTGGGGGGACCTGGGGACAATCCTGGGAGAACCTGGGAGGACCGGGGGACAACCTGGGACAATCCTGGGAGAACCTGGGAGAACCTGGGAGAAGTTTTGAGGTCTCCATGGGTTCCTCACCCCTCAGAGACCCCATAATGACATCAGGAGCTGTTCCAGAGTGTCCCCATTGTTCTCCACAAACCCCCTTGAGATGTGGCCACCACAAATTCCCACCCTTCCCCTCACCCCAGAAGAACCATTGAGGTCTCCATAAGTTTGGGACCCCCCAGAGACTCCATAACTGCATCTGAGAACCTGGGAGAACCTGGGAGAACCTGGGGACAACCTGGGACAACCTGGGAGAACCTGGGGAGAACCTCAGGACAATGCTGGAAGAAGTTTTGGGGTCTCCGTGGGTTTGTCACACCCCAGAGACCCCACAATGACATCAGGAGCTGTTCCAGAGTGTCCCCATGGTTCTCCTCAAACCCCCCTGAGATGTGGCCACCACAAATTCCTCCCTTCCCTGACATCCCACAGAAGGTTCGGAGGTGCCCATGGGTTCCTCACCCCTCAGAGACTCCATAACTGCATCTGGATCCCTTCTAGAGTGTCCCCATGGTTCTCCACAAACCCCCCTGAGATGTGGCCACCACAAATTCCTCCCCTTCCCCTCAGCCCAGAAGAACTTTTGAGGTCTCCATGGGTTTGGGACCCCCCAGAGACTCCATAACTGCATCTGAGAACCTCGGAGGACCTGGGGACAACCTGGGAGAACCTGGGGAGAACCTGGGAGATCCTGGGAGGACCTGGGAGAGCCTGGGAGGACCTGGGGACAACCTGGGAGAACCTGGGAGAACCTCAGGACAATTCTGGGAGAACCTGGGACAACCTGGGAGAAC
The DNA here is from genome assembly GCF_028769735.1 of Zonotrichia leucophrys gambelii. Lineage (NCBI taxonomy): Eukaryota > Metazoa > Chordata > Aves > Passeriformes > Passerellidae > Zonotrichia > Zonotrichia leucophrys. The sequence goes on along the minus strand of NW_026992408.1, from coordinate 4,054 downwards.
CTCAGGACAATCCTGGGAGGACCTGGGAGAACCTGGGAGAACCTGGGAGAACCTGGGAGAACCTGGGGACAATCCTGGGAGGACCTGGGGACAATCCTGGGAGGACCTGGGAGAACCTGGGGGAACCTGGGAGAACCTGGGAGAACCTGGGAGAACCTGGGGACAATCCTGGGAGAACCTGGGAGGACCTGGGAGGACCTGGGGACAATCCTGGGAGAATCTCAGGACAATGCTGGGAGAAGTTTTGGGGTCTCCGTGGGTTCCTCCCACCCCAGAGACTCCATAACTGCATCTGGATCCCTTCCAGAGTGTCCCCATGGTTCTCCACAAACCCCCCTGAGATGTGGCCACCACAAATTCTCACCCTTCCCCTCACCCCAGAAGAACTTTTGAGGTCTCCATGGGTTCCTCACCCCCCAGAGACTCCATAACTGCATCTGAGAACCTGGGAGAACCTGGGAGAACCTGGGAGAACCTGGGAGAACCTGGGGACAACCTGGGAGAACCTAAGGGACAATGCTGGGAGAAGTTTTGGGGTCTCCATGGGTTCCTCACCCCTCAGAGACTCCATAACTGCATCTGGATCCCTTCCAGAGTGTCCCCATGGTTCTCCACAAACCCCCCTGAGATGTGGCCACCACAAATTCCCACCCTTCTCCTCACCCCAGAAGAACTTTTGAGGTCTCCATGGGTTCCTCACCCCCCAGAGACTCCATAACTGCATCTGGATCCCTTCCAGAGTTCTCCTCAAACCCCCCTGAGATGTGGCCACCACAAATTTCCCGTGTCCTTGACATCCCACCAGAACTTTTGAGGTGTCCGTGGGTTCCTCATACCCCAGAGACCCCATAATGACATCGGGAGCTGTCCCAGAGTGTCCCCATTGTTCTCCACAAACCCCCCTGAGATGTGGCCACCACCAATTCCCGCCCTTCCCCTCAGCCCAGAAGAACTTTTGAGGTCTCCATGGGTTTGGGACCCCCCAGAGACTCCATAACTGCATCTGAGAACCTGGGACAACCTGGGAGGACCTGGGAGAACCTGGGGACAATCCTGGGAGGACCTCAGGACAATGCTGGAAGAAGTTTTGGGGTCTCCGTGGGTTCCTCCCACCCAGAGACCCCATAACTGCATCTGGATCCCTTCTAGAGTGTCCCCATTGTTCTCCACAAACCCCCCTGAGATGTGGCCACCACAAATTTCCCGTGTCCTTGACATCCCACAGAAGCTTTTGAGGTGTCCATGGGTTCCTCACCCCCCAGAGACTCCATAACTGCATTTGAATCCCTTCCAGAGTGTCCTAATGGTTCTCCACAAACCCCCCTGAGATGTGGCCACCACAAATTCCCACCCTTCCCCTCAGCCCAGAAGAACTTTTGAGGTCTCCATGGGTCCCTCCCACCCCAGAGACTCCATAACTGCATCTGAGAACCTGGGAGAACCTGGGAGAACCTGGGAGAACCTCAGGACAATGCTGGGAGAAGTTTTGGGGTCTCCGTGGGTTCCTCACCCCTCAGAGACTCCATAACTGCATCTGGATCCCTTCCAGAGTGTCCCCATTGTTCTCCACAAACCCCCCTGAGATGTGGCCACCACAAATTTCCCATTTCTTTAACATCCCACCAGGGCTTTTGAGGTGTCCATGGGTTCCTCACACCCCAGAGACCCCATAATGACATCGGGAGCTGTTCCAGAGGTCTTCTCCAAACCCCCCTGAGATGTGGCCACCACGCATTCCTCCCTTCCCTGACATCCCACCAGAACTTTTGAGGTCTTCTTGGGTTCCTCACCCCCCAGAGACTCCATAACTGCATCTGGATCCCTTCCAGAGCGTCCCCATGGTTCTCCTCAAACCCCCCTGAGATGTGGCCACCAAAAATTTCTCCCCTTCCCCTCCCCCCAGAAGAACTTTTGAGGTCTCCATGGATTCCTTACCCCCCAGAGACTCCATAACTGCATCTGAGAACCTGGGAGAACCTGGGGAGAACCTGGGAGAACCTGGGGGAACCTGGGGACAATCCTGGGAGAACCTGGGAGAACCTGGGAGAACCTGGGAGAACCTCAGGACAATTCTGGGAGAAGTTTTGGGGTCTCCATGGATTTGTCACCTCCCAGAGACTCCAGAACCACATCTGGATTCCTTCCAGAAGGTCCCACATTGGCTCCTCCAAACCCCCCTGAGATGTGGCCACCACAAATTCCTCCCTTCCTTGACATCCCACCAGAACTTTTGAGGTCTCCATGGATTTGTGACCCCCCAGAGACCCCATAACTGCATCTGGATCCCTTCCAGAGCGTCCTAATGGTTCTCAAACCCCCCTGAGATGTGGCCACCACAAATTCCCCCCCTTCCCCTCAGCCCAGAAGAACGGTTCCGGTGTCCCCTTGTCCCCCAACCCCTGGAGACTCCAGAACCACGTCTGGATCCCCTTGGCCACCCCTCCATTGTCTTCTCCAAACCTCTCTGAGATGTGGCCACCACAGATTCTTCCTCTTCTCCAGGGACAATCCTGGGGAGGAGATGGGGGAGGGGGATGGAGGAGCCTGGAGTGATGGGGGAAGGGATGGGGGGAGCTGGAGGGTCCTGGTGGCTTTGGGACATCCTGGGACACTCTGGGGTGGCTTTGGGACATCCTGGGACACCCTGGGGTGGCCTTGGGACATCTCTGGGACATCCTGGGGTGGCTTTGGGACATCCTGAAGGAGACAACCTGTGGTGGCTTTGGGACATCCTAGAGGGGACACCTTGGGGTGGCTTTGGGACATCCAGGGGACACCTTGGGACATTTATGGGACACCCAGGGGTGGCCTGGAGGGGCTCGGGGTGTCCTCAGTGATTCTGGTGGCTTTGGGACATCCCTGGGACACCCTGGGAGCTCCTGGGACACCCTGGGGTGGCTTTGGGACATCCATGGGACACCCTGGGACATCCAGATGGGGACACCCTGGGGTGGCTCTGAGACACCTGTGGGACATCCTGGGACACCCTGGGGTGGCTCTGGGACATCCTGGAGGAACACCCAGGGGTGGCCTCGATGGTCCTGGGACATCCTGAGGTGGCTTTTGGACATTCAGGGGACATCCATGGGACATTCATGGGACACCCAGGGGTGGCTTTGGGACATCCTGGGACACCCATGGGACATCCAGGGGCGGCTTTGGGACACCCATGGGACACCCAGGAGGTGACAACCTGGAGGGGACACCCTGCGGTGGCTTTGGGACATCCTGGGGACATCCTGAGAGCCCCTGGGACACCCATGGGTGGCTTTGGGACATCCTGAAGAGTCCTGGGGTGGCTTTGGGACATTCTGGGACACCCGTGGGACACCTGAGAGGTCCTGGTGGCTCTGGGGCATCTCTGGGACACCCTGGGGTGGCTCTGGGACATTCATGGGACACCCTGGGGTGGCTTTGGGACACTCTGAAGAGTCCTGGGGTGGCCTGGATGGTCCTGGGACACCCTGGGACACCCATGGGACACCTTGAAGTGACACCCTGGGGTGGCTTTGGAGGGGCTTGGGGTGTCCTGAGGGCTCCTGGTGGCTTTGGGACACCCATGGGACATCCATGGGTGGCTCTGGGACATCCGTGGGACACCCTGGGGTGGCCTGGATGGTCCTGGGACATCCGGAGGTGGCTTTGGGACATTCAGGGGGCATCCATGGGACATTTATGGGACAACCTGCGGTGGCTCTAGGACACCTGTGGGACATCCTGGGACACCCATGGGACATCCTTGGGACATCCTTGGGACACCCTGGGGTGGTCGGGGTGGCTTTGAGACACTCTGAGGTGGCTTCGGGACATTCAGGGGACACCTGTGGGACACCCTGGGGTGTCTGGGGTGGCTTGGAGGGTCCTGGGACACCCTGGGGTGGCTTTGGGACATCCTTGGGACATCCATGGGACACTCTGGGGTGGCTTTGGGACACCCTGGGGTGGCTTCGGGACATTCAGGGGACACCTGTGGGACACCCTGGGGTGGCTTGGAGGGTCCTGGGACACCCTGGGGTGGCTCTGGGACATCCTGGGGACACCCATGGGTGGCTTT
>NW_026992407.1:0-88471 GCF_028769735.1 Zonotrichia leucophrys gambelii | reverse complement strand
GGTAGCAACAGCCATGGGTTTGGCTGTTTGGTTTTTCGACCCCTGGAGTTTGGGCGCAGCCTGAGTCCCCCGGGAAAAGTTGTTTTTTTCTCCCTCCCCCCCCTGCCTCTGTCTCCCTCCCCTGGGAGTATCTAGCAGTGTGCGATAAAGCATATCCCGGGCCCCAGCTCACGGCAATGCCCTTTCCCCTCTCCCTTGGGCTCTCCTGGTACTTCTCTTTCAGATATTTCCCCACCTAAAGCTGGGTTCTGAATTTTTTCAGGGGGGAAAACCCCCACACTATAGGGTCAGGAATTCCCTTCAGGATTTCCCCCATATCCTCCCTTTTTCCCCACCCACTTAGGATTTTCCACACCAGGGTTTACTCCTGAGCCCAGGGGTCTATCAGCCCGTCTAGAAACTCACCCTAAAATCTAGAGAAGCTGCAGACCATATAGAGAAAAAACTTCCCCAAAATTAAAAATCCCAGAAAAGGGTCTCTTTCTTTCAGGGGAAACGCCCCATTCTCAAAAAGTGACATAACCGATCCAAAGGAGAAGAGGGAAAGGGAAGGCTGGAAAGTCTCATTCTTAGCTCCACCTCTAACAGACTGAGTATAGTTACTAATAAATTCCCAAAACATACCACTGGAATTGGGATGCAGGTAGGATGAAGAAACCATAAACCATACATGCTGTAAACAGAGGTCAGTATCTTTTGAACGCTTTATAAATCATTATCACCAGGGCCAGCACAACTGCTATTCCAATCCGTACCCCTCTACCGTAAAAATTACTTGTTAAGGACAATAATCCTAATGACCAGAAAGGTATTGAAACCTCAAAAAGGTCTAGAGCCCAGAGCCATACAGAGGCTTTCACAACCAGAGACATCAGGGTCCAAGCATCATGTCTACTAACTGCTTTAACAACAACAGACACACAATTAATAGGCTTTTTTCCACATTTTCCAGCCGCGCGTTGGGCGCCAATTCATGTATTTGTCCAGGTTTAGAGCAAGTTTGGGAAGAATCCCCCCAAAGGAGCTCCGGTGGGAAAAGCAGATCCAATCGGCCCCTCCCCCTCAACTGGTCCGGGAGGAAAGAAAAATACCTCCTTGGAGAAGGTGGAAAAAACCCCCTGTTTATTAAACAATACGACCAAAACAGTATCAAAACAATGAGACCCCTTGCCACTCTAAAAGAGATGACAAACTGAGAAAACCCCGGGTTCAAGCAGCAGCTCACTCAGTCTCTGATCAGTCTCTCAGTGCTGGAATTGTCGCAGGCCAGGGCCGGCCCGGTGGGCCACGCTGCAGCTGCCGGTGCTCTCCTGGGTGTTCAGTCCAGAGCAGTTCCAAGAGGTCCAAAGAAAAAGGGAAAAAACAGTCCAGGGAACTTCTTTGCCTCAGCTAGCTAACACTAACTAAAAAGCAAAAGAAGAGCTCTCTGTCCCGCTGTCTGTCCGCAGACAACACAGTCAGGAGCAGGAATGTGGAGGAGTGAGTGCAGTGTCTGAAAAACAAACTGCGCGCTTCTTCTCTCTCCCCCTTCACTCTCTGTAACACTCTTAAAGGTACAAAACTTATTATTATTCAACATAAACAGAATGAGACGATTAGGGATAAAAGCATCATATAGTCAACCCAGGACACAGGATGATATTGAAATAAAGACTACTAACCATGTTAATCCAGCAGAGTTTTTACGCAGTGACCAGGAGGCTGGGGGACTGGTGCACGATTGCGTGGAGGTAATTGAACAAGTGTATGCCAGCTGCCCCACCTAAAGGATGAACCATTGGAAGATCCTGAATGGGAACTATACACTGATGGATCCAGTTTTGTCGAGAATGGGACTCGCTATGCTGGGTATGCAGTGTAACATCAGATCAGTAATAGAAGCAAAGCTTTGTTACCTGGAACTTCGGCCCAGAAGGCAGAGGTGATTGGACTCACCAGAGCTCTGTACTTGAGCAAGGACAAAAGGGTTAATATCTGGACAGATTCTAAATATGCCTTTGGTGTGGTTCATGTGCATGGGGCGTTATGGAAAAGAAAGGGGGCTTTTGAATTCACAGGGAACCAACATCAAGCACCGGGAGAAGTGCTACAGCTACTGGATGCGGTACATAGTCCAAAGCAGTTGCAGTAATGCATGTTAAAGGACATCAGAATGCGGAAGGAGAAGTTTACAGAGGAAATCGATTTGCTGATGTTACAGCATGGCAAGTGGCACGGGAAGTATGGACTCAAATGGCATTGGTACCAGTAAGGACAAATCCAGCTACCCCATACCTGAATCAGGAGCCCAAATATTCAATAGAAGATGGAAAACTAATAAACTTGCTAGGGGCACAGAGGAATCAGCTCGGGTGGTATGTTACACCGATGGGACAAATAGTGGTACCTACTCGCATAATGAAATTTATTTTGGAATCAGAACATAATAAATGCCATTGGGGGGCAGAAGCATTGGTAAAATTTTTAAAGAATGAGATAATCTCTAATCAGATGCTAACAATGGCAAAAAGAGTTAATGCAATGTGCCCAGTATGTTTGAAAAATAATCCAGTAGTTAGGAGACAAATACAAATGGGAAAGTTGCAAATTGGGCCACAACCAGGAGATTATTGGCAAGTTGATTTTTCTGAATTGCCTAGGGGACAGGGATACAGATACTTGTTAGTGTACGTATGTACATTTTCAGGGTGGCCAGAAGCTTTTCTGTGTAGAACTCATCAGGCTAAGGAGGTGGTAAAAACCTTGTTAAAGGAAATAATACCAAGATTTGGAGTACCCTTAGGATTGTCATCAGATAGGGGTCCAAATTTTATAGCCGGGGTAGTGCAGGAATTAGCATGGATTTTAGATATAACCTGGAATTTGCATACTCCCTGGAGACCTCAGTCTAGTGGGCAGGTGGAAAGAATGAATCAAACTCTGAAAGGACAAATCAAAAAGATTTGCCAGGAAGCTAAACTGCACTGGCCTCAGGCTTTGCCTTTGGCCCTACTCAGGATTCGAATTAAACCGAGGGAAAAGGTAGGCGTAAGTCCTTATGAGATACTATATGGCAAACACATATTCATGCAACTGTATTAAAAGGGGAGGTACATGTGAGTGGGGATCAGGCAATTGCAGAGTATGTTATGTCACTTAATAAGATTTTGAATTCTTTAAGAAATACGTTACAGTGGAATAAACCGCTCACGCTGGAGAACTCTGCCCACGACTTTCAGCCTGGGGACCAGGTGTACGTCAAGAAGTGGATTACGGATCCACTACGGGAATCATGGAGCGGACCCCACCAGGTGATTATGACGACCTACGCGGCAGTGAAGGTCCAGGGGATGGATGCTTGGATCCATTACACCAGGGTAAAGACAGCACTGTTCCAATGGGAAACCCAGATAGTGTCTCCAACCCGGATGATCTTCCGCGCAAAGCCGCCTTCTTAATTATATTGTTGCTAGTAATCATGAGACTGGTACCCGTTCAAGGGTCTATTTTAGTACAGGTTATAGAAATAAAGGTTACAGCCATGGAAGGGATGGATGTTCAATTAACTTGTGTTATGTTTCACAGCCAGAAAGTTGAGGCCGGTGAAGTTATTGCAATATGGCAATGGGGGGCTGAAAGAAGCCGAGGCAAGATAGAAGTTGGTTGGGATCAGGATAAACAGTAAGGAAACACGGTACTGAATCTTACTAAGGTAACCACAAACGATATGGGAGAATATACATGCTTGGTCAAAATACTGGATAGTTTTGATTACAAAAGAGTGAGTATGAGTGTTTTGCCATGGACAAGGGATCGTGCTGGGAAGAAGCAAAATAGGGAACTGACCTGGGACAGAGTAAAGGACGGGACCAGCTGGTGGAGAAGGAAGGCAAAGGTGTGGGTGGTCGAATGTCACTAATCCTAGAATAGAAATGCATGGTGGAGGCATGACAGAATGATGTCATCCTCACAGAGACACGGTAGAAGGAGTAGACAGGAGGCTAATGATACAACAGAACGAAATGCTGAGCAGGAAAACCTAGTGGTAGGTTTAATTAGAGATTTGGGATCATGAGAACGTGACTAAAATAGCAGCTTGTCTGCCATTACCACAGGCTGCAGGTGAACCAATTCCTGGGGAATATACCGGTAACCCAAAATGCCTGAATCATTCAAGAATGTTTCATGGTCTTGCCAGTCAGTTCCCAAACAAGTAGAGGTATGGAGGGATTTGTGCATGACCATTCGGGCTATGACTAAAGAGGAATGTGAAATGAAACCCAATCATTATGGTTGGATTCAAAATACCAGGAGGTGTTTGATTGCAACCCCAGTATATGAGCCATGCAATACAGTACAAATAAGAACGAAATCCCAACGAAATGAGATGAGTTGTCAGAATATCACACAGAATTTTGACACCTGGAAAAGTTGGAAGACATTATGGGGACCCAGTGTTTTGGAACACTATAATTTACCTTGGGAAGTACAATGGTGCATCCAATGTCAGGGGTAAAGAATCAGTCCATTATGGGGCCCTCATCACGTCTACATCTTTCCCGAGAGTTCAGACCGCAGAAAGAGATTGGAATTGTACTGAGGTTTTTTTACATGTTGATCACACCGGAAGACCGAATTGGATTGGTTGCCGGTGAAAATGGCATTAAAATGGGATGTGAGTGTAGGGGGTATAATCACACGGTTAGCAGAGAGTCCATGGATGGACCTATAGATTGCAGATATACTACTGTGCACAGTCCTGGAAATCTAGTTTGGGTTTGGGACACGGACAGTGGACCACACATTTATCTTTAGATGGATCAGTAACACAAATTACCCTAGGGGTTCCCACATTGTGTCCATACGGAAACAGAATAGATTGATTCAAAGGAAAGGACTCAAAAAGAGGGAAGAATCCCTAGAGGAGCAGTGCATGAACCTGCGCAGGAGTAACAATTTGGGTGGATATTAGAGTCATTATTCCCTCCGATAGCAACATATCGAAATAGGGAAATGCTCAACAACTTGTTAGGACAGACAGAAAGATTGGCAGCAGCTACTAAGAAGGGATTTAAAGATCTAAATTTGCAATTGCAAGCTACATCAAGAATGACCTTACAAAACAGAATGGCATTGGATTTGCTACTGTTAAAAGAACATGGAGTTTGGGGTTACCTGAGCAGGAGAGTAGATCATTGCTGTGTACACATTCCAAATGTTACACTTGAAGTGGAGAAAGATATTTCCCAATTGGCAGAAGTGGAAACAAAAACCAAGAAAATTGAAAAGGAAGCACAGCATAATTGGATAGGAGCAGTATTTGATTCTTTGGGGCTTCACCTGTCTGGCTGGATTACTTCTGCTATACAGTATGTACTAATGTTTTTGGTATTTTTGGTGACTATATGGATTGTATATAGATGTCTTTTAGGTGTGATCGAAAAGGAAAAGAAGCGATCTCTCTGGTTGCTGAAGGCGATGACCCGTGGGCGGCAGAATGAAGAACATCCCCCACCTCGTTATGAAGATGTTACTGTCAATACCGTTGGTTGAGCATCCTTGCAGCAGGACTGAAGGATGCTCAAAAGGGGGGAAATGCTGGAAAAGAAATGAAATTTAGCAAAATGTTTTATTATAGTTTAGTTATGAGTTTTGTGTGAATTGGTTTGTAAAAATAATTTTGTAGCCGTTGATATTATGTGTTGAGTTCTGTGTAACCTTGGCAAGTAGCCTTAGGAACTTAATAAACATTAAGCCAGGGTAGGAGAGTAAAGAAGATCAATCGGTTTGGGGGGGTAGTATACAATAGGACAAGCAAAAGATTTATGATTTCGCTCGTGAACTAGGGAATGTATTACAAGGGTCTGTAGTTTGGCAAAGGGCCACTGTTTCTTGGAGACTTTGTTATGAATTGCATGTATATGAAAGGAAAACACCCATGTGTGAATTTCGGGGTTCTGATTTTGGGACGTTAGTCCGCAGGCCCCCGGGCCCTTCAATAAAGTGCCGCACAAAACTTATCTGAGTTTTGTGTCCTTTATCAATCGGGCAACAGATGTATCCCAAAAAGGAGTATGCCCAGATGGTGGTGGTCCAGTTTCTGAAAGAAGAAAGATGGATCCCATCTGGTAGAGTCCAGTTCCCCAGATGTGGCTCCACCTTTTGATTACAGAGACTATAAATCTAACAGTGATGTCCAGCTTCCCTTGGTCAAAAATGTAAATCCTCAAGTTCATGTTCGTCTTCCTTTCTCAAGCTGCTTTTCTCTGTTTTGTTAAGGTGTGAGATAAGCAGGTTTCCTTTATATATATTCCAAAACTATAGTTTCAAGGATACAAGCAATATTCTAAAATTACACTTCAGAAGGTTATTATTGCAGAGCTCTTTATCGATTAACTACAAGCTAAGAGCAACATCCTTAACGCTTTAATTCAAATGCTCCTCAATCAACCAAGGTTAATTGCAAACAAAAGATAGGTTTAAAGGCCTTCTTCCATGCTTTATTTTCCTCAGTTATTATTAGAATTTGCAACCGTCCCATTGTCGGTCTCCACACATAATGCAATCACAAATACACACATTGCCTGTTTGTACCTGACACGAAACACAGCTTTGTATTTCACATGTGTCACAGCTGGCACTTGAAACACTGCATGTCCTCTGAGCAATACAGCGTGGGCAATATTCCACCATCCAAAGGCTGCAAGATCAGCTGCACAGGGCATGGAGGACTCGGCCTCGTGTGTGGGGGCTCAGCTGTCTGCGCTGCTAGAGCTGTGCAGAGAGCTGATGCCAGAGGCTCTGTCTGCTGTGGCCACCTGAGCCCATGGAATTTTCTGTTTCTTTAAGATTTTTCTTTTCTTCTTTTCCATTTTTTATCTCTATTGTAAATAAATAAATGATACCGTTTATATATTTCTACCTATTGTTATATATTATAGATTACCGTAAATAAATAAATTCTAGAATGTGTTATGATGCACAGATTGCCAGTGACAGTGGAGCCCTGGAAAAATTTAAAGATAGAATCTAAAATGTTAGGCTTTGTGCTTTCCCAGATCAACTGCACCCACGTAAGAAGTATGATAAATTATATAACTGTTAGATGTCATGATTGTTTAATAATTAAATGTAATTATTATATAACCATAAGAAGAATAATGAGAAACTATGTTTGAAATTCAGAGAGGGGCTAACTTTATGTATACAATAGAACAATATAAGTTTAATAATTAACGTGAAAGTTATGTAGCGATAGAGTATAAAACATGATCATTTCAGATGTATGGTCAGAATCAGATTTGGGTTGATTGTACCCTGATTCCCAGAGCTTTTAATAAAAAGCACTGCATATAATCCCCTGTGATTATGTGTTTTTCAACACCTACATTTTGGCGACCCAGGTGGGCCCCTTGTGAGTGCTGCAGAGCGAGTTTGCGACTTGATCACGCTCCAGCCGGCACCAAGAGATTCTCGGGGAGCCCATCGGCCGTGACCGCTTCCGCCACTCACAAACGTCTCCGGGAGAAAGGTAAGGCGCTTTTTACTTTGGTTTGGTTTTGGATGCCTACCAAATAAGACACAGTGAAAGCTACGCTTGGTTGGGCTAAAGGAATTCCTGTTGGTACAAGCCTAGGCACCGTTCCGTAAGACAATCGCGAAAGTGTTGCGGGATCGACATTTATGGTGTATTGAAATGGAGAAACTTAAAGGGATTTTGGGCAGTAGCATTCCTATCCCACAAAATTCTCCTTTAGGGTGCTTATTAGCATATTGGAAACAAGGTAACTTTGGGAAGAATTACGTAAAACTAAGTTATTGATTATTGTAATTCATGGTGGCCAGAATATGCCTTGGAGAATGGCGAGAAATGGCCAAAATACAGTACTCTGCAAATAAACACAATTTCTCGTTAATGTCCTTTTGTAAACAAGAAGGAAAATGGGATGAAGTCCCATTTGTTGATCTGTTTTTTCTGCTTACAGGGAAAGCCAGAATGGCAGGATGAATGTGGATTATTAGTGGTTAAAACATCTGCAAAGTGTGGGTTTGTGAGGAATGTTGTTTAGAACACTTGGCGTTAAGAGGAAAGCTTGAGTAGGGAAAATTATACAGATATTGATTTACACGTAGCTCCAATAGGAACAAGAGAACCTAACCCTATCCCACCTGTTTCATCTGTCCCTATCCCACTACCTGCTCCTCACCCACCTAGTCCTGAACCTGTCTCGTCTAGTACACCTTTCCCTCTTTATCCTCCTCTCCCATCATCACCTGATCCCTCTTCCTTGGAAGATGAGCAAAACCTAACTGTGATAGAAAGGAGAAAGAGGTATGCGAGTGAAAAAGATAGAAATGGTAATGAATCAGTGACCCCAATAGCCATAGAACCCGGGTCGGCAAAGCTTTGCTCCAGTTGTGCATAGAAAAGGCATAAGCAAACGAAAACGGACTGTGATTGCCCCCTTGTGACAAGGTGTCTGATGTGAAGGGCCATATTTTAAAAGTGCCTTTTTCCCCGGCAGACTTAGTTATTTTGGAAACATCAGCAGGAACTTATAGAGAAAATCTGATAAAATGGCACACGTAGTAAAATGGTTATGAAAACTCAAAATCCTGACTGGGATGACATAGAAGTAATATTAGATACTCTGATGGATTCTACTGAAAAAGAAATGGTACTTAAGGCACCCAAAGAGAGGCAAGAGAAGATATTAGAATGTGCTGGTAACAGGTAATGTAATGTGAATTTCCCAATTGAGGATCCAAATTGGGACCCTAATTTATTTGGTGGTATGAGGAAATTACGGAAATATCATGAGTGGATCCAAATAGGAGTTCAGAACGCTGTGCCCAAAACTACAAATTGGTCGAAACTATACGAGGTTCGACAGGAAAAGAAGGAATCTCCCACTGCGTTTTTGGAGAGGCTTAAGGAGGTAGCAAGGAAATATACAGGCCTCCAAATGGATCCAGAGCAAGCAAAGGTTCAGCTCGCTCTCATAATCTTGGGCCAATCACAGAATGATATTTGTAGAAAATTGCAAAAATTAGAAGGGGAAGAATTAAGGAATTTGGATAAGTTACTTGAGGTTGCTGGGAAGGTAATTGGGAAAAAGAAGCTAGTAAAAAGCAGCAGCAGAATCTTTTGGCAGTAATACAGGAGAAAGGGAACCCAAATTTCAAGGCGTGTAGCAGGAATGGTCGGGGTAGGAGACCAGTTACCCAGGGGTTAAGCCTGAATCAATGTGCGTATTGTAAGCAGAAGGGGCATTGAAGTGAAATTGTCCAAGCTTGAATAACCATTTGACCAGGGCAATCAGTTCCAGCAGCCTACCAAGGAGATGGTCCTGGGGGAGTATACCAGCTGACTAGATGTAGAAGCAGTAAACAAGTTAAGGAACTTTTTTATAAATATACAGTTAGGGCATAAAGAGGTCAGTTTTTCTAATAGATACGGGAGCTACTTCTTCTGTATTGAATGTTTTTGCAAGGACAAATTGGGGACAAGGAAACTACAATAGTCGGCGCACAGGGAAAGAGGAAAAACAGCCTTTCTGCAACCCTTAGATTTGTGTTTTGGAAACAAGGTTATAACACACAAATTTTTATATGTACCCGAGTGTCCAATTCCGCTTTTAGGGAGAGATTTGCTAGCGAAACTTGATGTTGTAATAACCTTTGGAAATGGAGAGCTTATAATGAAAATAACTGAATCAAAGATGGGACAGATATTAATGATCAAAGAAAAACCTGTCCCCTCTATCCCTAGGGAGGTAGAAGATGCAGTGATTCCCTCTGTATGGGAGACAGATATACCAGGGAAATCTAAATTGGCACAACCTGTGCATGTAGAGTTAAAAGAAGGGGCAAGGACTGTCCAAGTCAAACAATATCTCATAAAACCAGAAGCATGGCAAGGAATAGTAAAGATTATTGAGAAATTCTTGAAATACTGAATTTTAGAAGAATGTGAATCAGAATTTAATACACCAATATTTCCAGTAAAGAAGCCAAATGGTGAATATAGATTAGTGCAGGATTTGAGAGCAATAAATAAAATAACAAAGGACATTTATCCAGTGGTAACAAATCCTTATACATTGCTAACATCCGTAAAGGAGATATATAAATGGTTTACCGTAATTGATTTAAAAGATGCCTTTTTCTGCATGCCCTTTGACAAAGAAAGTAGGAAACTGTTTGCCTTTGAGTGGGAAAACCCAGGGAACGGAAGAAAGACTCAGCTCACCTGGACACGACTCCCACAAGGCTACAAGAACTCGCCGACCCTATTCGGAAATCAACTGGCAAAGGAACTGGAGATTTGGACTGAAAATGGGCAAGTACCAAGAGACCAGTACTTATTGTTGCAGTATGTTGATGATATACAAATAGCTACAGAAGAAAGAGCACCCTGTATAAAGGTAACCATTGAGATTTTAAATTCACTGGGAATGGGAGGCTATAAAGTACCAGAGCAAAGGCACAAATTGCACAACAGGACTGTGATTTACCTGGATGTGAAATTTCACAAGGGCAACGAAAACTAGGTACTAACCGATCCAAACTATTTGTGCTATTCCAGAGCTCCAGAATTTACATGAGCTGCGAGTCATCCTCGGGATGGCAGATGGTGTCGCTTGTGGATCATGGACTATGGACTGATTGTGAAACTCCTGCATAAGCTGAGAAGATGCAGCCATTCACCTGGGCAAAGCTCAGAAAGAAGCCTTCCTAAAATTAAAGGAAGCACTGACAAGTGCTCCAGCACTGGGGTTACCTGATCTGTCTAAAGATTTTCAGCTGTTTGTACATGAAAGGCTGCGCCTAGCACTAGGAGTCCTGACACATTGTCTGGGAAGCTGGAAAAGGCCGGTGGGCTACTTTTCTGAACAACTCGACAACATAAGTGCCAGGTGGCCCCCATGTCTGTGGGCAGTTGCAGCTACGTGGATCCTGATACAAGAAGCCAGGAAACTTTACTATGGGAAGGCACATAGATGTTTATGTACCACACATGGTAACCACTGTCTTAGAGCAAAAGGGGGGCCATTGGCTATCTCCCAGCAGATGATGAAATTCCAGGTATCCTGACTGAGCAGGATGATGTCACATTAAAAACAACTAACCTTTTGAATCCAGCTTTGTTCCTAGGTACCACAACTGAAGAAGGCCCATTAGAACACAACTGTGTAGAAGTAAAAGAGTACACCTATTCAGCAAGAGAAGACCTGAAATACGTCCCACTAGAGCAGCCGGAGTGGGAGCTGTTTTACAGATGGGAGCACTTCATGGAAAACAGAACCAGATACGCTGGATATCGGTAACAACAGTCAATACAGTAGTGGAGGCAAAGGCATTACACCAAATACATCTGCCCAAAGGCAGAGCTGGTTGCTTTAACTAGGGCACTAGAATTAAGTGAAGGGAAAAAGGTAAATATCTGGACTGACTCAAAATATGCTTTTGGAGTGGTGCATGTACATGGAGCACTGTGGAAAGAAAGAGGACTCTTATCTTCTCGGGGTACTCACATTAAACATCAGGATGCAGTCCTGCAATTGATAAAGGCAGTACAAAAACCTGAACAAATGGCAATAATACACTGCAAAGCACACCAATCAGGAAACTCCAAAATCTGTGAGGGAAATCGAAAGGCAGACTGGGCAGCCCGACAGGTTGCTCGAGAGGTACAAACAACAATGGCATTGATACCTTTGAAGCTTAATGTATCCCAATTCAATTTGCCTCCAAAACCAAAATATTCAGTAGAAGATGAGAGACTGGCACGTTTGCTAAATGCACAAAAGAATTCAGAGGGATGATATGTGACTGCACAAGGACAAATAGTGGTACCCCCTTGATAATGAGAGAAGTTCTACAAATTAAACATAACGAATGTCACTGGGGAGCAGAGGCATTGGTAAAATTACTAAAGCAGAGTTTAATTTCAGTACGGATGTTAACAATGGCAAAATCAGTAATGTCAAAATGTAATATCTGCTTGAAAAACAACCCGGTGGCCAGGCGACAGGCACAGTTAGGAAGAATTCGGATAGGAATAGAGCCAGGAGACTATTGGCAGGTAGATTTTATAGAACTACCAAGGACTCGAGGATACAAATACCTGTTAGTGGGGGTTGACACATTCTCTGGGTGGCCAGAAGCCCTTCCCTGTCACACGAACCAAGCAAAGGAAACAGTAAAGTGGTTACTACAGGAGATTATTCCCAGATTCGAGGTACCCCTAGGGGTATCATCAGATAGGGGACCCCATTTCATAGCTACAGTAGTAAGAGAGGTAAGTAGATTGCTGGGGATAAATTGGGACCTCCACACACCGTGGAGACCCCAGTCAAGTGGACAGGTAGAGAGGATGAATCAGACACTTAAAAAGGCAAATCAGTAAAATATGCCAAGAAGCCAAATTGCAGTGGCCCCAGGCTTTGCCAATACCACTGTTGAGGATTCGGATAAAGCCTAGGAGTGGGATGTCAGTCAGTCCTTATGAGATATTGCATGGGAAACCATATGAATATCCTGAGCCTAACCCTAATGTACACATCACAGGAAAGCAGGAAGCGTATAATTATGTTCTGTCTCTTGGGAAAACTTTAGCTCGGCTCCGGAGTATCCTCGTGTGGAATGGACCACTGACTCTCGAGAACCCATAACATACATCCAGGAGACGAGGTGTACATCAAGAATTGGAATGAGGAACCGCTGAAAGAAAAGTGGAGTGGACCCCATCAGGTACTACTGACCACCTTTACAGCAGTCAAAGTAGCCAGCGTGGACCCCTGGATTCACTATACCCGAGTGAAGAAAGTCCATCCTGGATCACAGACTGTATAAACTCTGGAATGAACAAAGGCTGCAGATAAGATGTGTTTAATTGCTTTCAGAATGCTATCAGTAATTGTGCTAACGTTATGGTTATTAATGTCTTTGGGATGTGGAATGCAAAATGATCAACTAACCACTCCTCATTCTAGAATGAAGAGAGAGGTACAAACAGAAACACAGGTGATAAAGGTTTCTAATGCAGTTTGGGCTGAGAATGTAATGATTGGATTAGTCAAAGATTTTGCCAAAATGCAAAACACCAGTCGAATAACTGCCTGTCTGCCAATACCAAAGGCAGCAGGAGACCTAGTAAATTGGGGAATCATAACATCAAAACTACCTGAAATACAAAAGAACAAAACTATTATATGTAAACAGGTACCCGAATCGAGGCAAGATACAGAAACCACTCTGGTATGGAAATGTGAGGCCAAGGATAGGAAAGATCAGATAGAGCCTTGGGACAGTGCGTGGTCTGTGAGTATTCTTCAAAGATTCCAGTATATGGCAAACACCCCTTGGTGTATTAAGTGGGAAGGCCCTGAGAATGAAACAGATCCAGCAATAACAAACACTGACACTAGTAGCAGAACGAGGGCAGACAAAATAAGTTGGTGGGCATGTAATAAAACTTACGACTGCACTTCAGATGATGTAGAGATAAAACAGATGCCACCCCTGGCAATAGCCCTACAAATTGGTTGTGCTTGCAGAGGGATCAAACATAAACAAGGCAGAGTGAATTACAGAGTAATTATAGGGTGTACCAGGGTTACAGTCTGACGTCCAGGACAATTTGTATGGGCAGCAAGTGATGGTACCTGGACAACATATCTGCCTGTAGACGGGAAAGTAAAGGAGATTACTTTAGGCCTCCCAACCTTATGTTCCAATTTGGAAAAAGTCCCCATTTAATGGAAAACGTGAATATCTGCAGATAAGAGCAAGACGAGAAGTTCTAGACAATGAAAATCCAGATGACACTTGGCAAGAACCCTCTAGTGGAGTGAAATTTGGATGGGCCCTAGAGTCATTGCTTGGTCCTATAGCAAACTATCAGAGTAGAGAGATGCTATACAAACTTACAAGTCAGGTAGGTAGATTGGCAACAGTCACCCGGGAAGGGTTTAAAGAATTAAATATACAATTACAAGCCACCACAAAAATGACTTTACAAAATCGATTAGCGCTAGATATGTTACTCCTGGAAGAGCATGGAGTATGTGGATTCTTAAAGGGACAAGTTGATCATTGCTGCGTTCATATCCCAAATGTAACTGCAGATGTAGAATATGATCTCAATCAGTTAAAACAAATAGAGAATGAAGCACAAGAAGAGCAAAAGGATTTGGCTACAAGCTGGTTACGAGAAATCTTTAAAGGATTAGGGTGGAATGTGAGTTCATGGATTAAAATCTATCATTGAGAGTGTGAAAATCTTACTAATTGTATTCTTAGCAATTTGGTTAGTTGACAGCATCTTAAAGGGAGGGATACAGAAAAAAACGTCCCGGAACCGGAGGATAATAAAGGCACTAACACGAGGTCCACGCCCACCATCTTCTGGTTCTCCAGTTCGTAACAGCATCCACGACAACGTTTACATCAACCCTGGATTTGAAGTACCAAGTACGAACTGAGGAATAAAGGACTGTATCAAGTGAAAACATTTACACCTAGAGTGAAGTGAAAATGCTTTCAAAGGGAGGAGAATGATAGTGGAGCCCTGGAAAAAGTTAAAGATAGAATCTAAAATGTTAGGCTTTGTGCTTTCCCAGATCAACTGCACCTGGTAAGCACTGATGAATTATATAATTGGTAAATGTGATGATGATTTAGTAATTAAATGTAATTATTATATAACCATAAGAAGAATATTGAGAAACTATGCTGGAAATTCAGAGAAAGGCGAAATTCATGTATACAATAGAACAATATAAGTTTATTAATTAACATGAAAGTGTTATAAAGACAGAGTATAAAACATGATCCTTTCAGATGTCTGGTCGGAATCAGATTTGGGTTCAATATACCCCGATTCCCAGAGCTCTTTAATAAAAAGCACCACATATAATCCCTACGTGATTAAGTGTTTTCAATGCTAACATTGCCAGCAGTTGCTCCAGTTGCTCCGGCCATCAGCCCCTGCAGGAAGAAGCACAGCCCCCAATGCACGTGGCACAGAAGCCCCCCGGGGGCACAGGTCTCTGGGGCAGGAGACGGGCACCAGTGCTGCCAGGGCTCGGGGGGTGGCAGCTCTGCTTGGGCATGGACTCTGCCCCAGTTGCTGATTGCAGCGCTGCCCGGGCCCCAGGGCTCAGAGCAGCATTGGTGCCCGGGCCCACACGTTCCTTGTGCGAGTCACACCCACGAGTTTAGGATGGCCAGGGACCGGGACGTGTCCCAAGGAGGCCGTGGCAGCTTCCCTGGAAGGCCCTGTGCCCTTCCCAGAACGGCTGGGTCGGCAGCCCTGGGGGCTCCTTCTGCTGCCCTGAGCCCGCAGAGCAGGGCAGCGTTTGCTGATGCTCTGAGCCCTTCCTAAAGATCGTGTGGGGCTGCCTTAGACACCTGGGGCCAGGCATTCCTTCCAGCCTGGGCCACTTTGGCTGGGCTGGGGGCGGCCCCAGGGCCGGCGGCAGTGTGTGCAAGGGCCCTTGGTGACACGGTGCAGCATGGTCACTGTGACATGGAACCGGGTGTCCAAGGGCCCTTTGTGACACGTGGTGACAAGAAGCTGGGTGACAGGAACCGGCCACAGTGCTCGGAGCACGCGACGGGACAGGACGGGACAGAGCAGTGCCGTGAGGAGTCCCCGCACAGCGCACACGTTCGAGGGCCCACCCGGAGGTTTTCCCGAGGCATTGTTCCTGCAGCTGAGCTTGAGGCCAGACCACAGGACGTGCTGCCCTGTGATTCTCCCCGAGGTTTTCCTTCTGCAGGGCCATCAAGGCCAAACCACAGTCCTTGACAGGAGTCTCCTGTCCTTGTGGCAGAGCCCTTGAGAGCAAGTGCAGGATTTGCTGTCCTGCAAACCTTCTTGAGGCTTCCCTCTTGAAGGTGCCTTCCAGTAAAAACTGCACAGCTCGGTGACCTGGAGTTTTGCAAGGCATTCTCTCCTGCAAGTTGCCCTCAATCCAGTCAGAGATATGGGGGCAGAGACCGCCGAGAGTGCCCAAGCTGGCCAGGGTGGAAGAGGAGGAGGAAGAAGGCCCTGGAGCTGCTCCAGCACTGGAGACCGAGGAGGTGGTGCCATTCCAGCTATCACAGGAGGGTGAGTGGCAGAGCTGGGCATCAGGAATGGTGCCTGCAGCCGGCTTGACCCCATGCCATGCCATGCCATGCCATGCCATGCCATGCCATGCCATGCCATGCCATGCCATGCCATGCCATGCCATGCCATGCCATCCCCTGGGGACATACCCAAGGACAGGACAGAAAAGGGGCCGGGCAGACACCCCGCAGTGGCCCTGCTGAATCCCCTGGGCCATCACGGGGGTCTCCCTGCCTGGGGAGCGCAGGGCTGGGCTGTCTTCTCCGGCCTCTCCTGCAAGCCCCTCAGCTCTGGCTGCACTCGTCTCTTTGCCAGATGCAGCCCTGGAGCACAACAAGAGCAGGAATCCAGCCATCGCCGCTTCCACAGTACAGTGCAGGTACCTGCGCCCCCCTGACCTGGGCTGAGCCTGCTGTCCCTGCTCAGCCCAGCACTGTGAGTGCAGCACTCCATCAACACCCCCGGCTTCCTGCCCTTCTCCTACAGGGTTGTCTGCAAATTCATGAAGAGAATTCAGGAGGAAGAGACCATCGCCAGGGAAACTGGGCTCAGACCATACTCACCCACCTTACAAACCAAGTCCAGCGCTGGCCTCCTATCTATGATTGTAGAGGAAAATTTTTTTCTTTGGAAACCAAGTAAGCAGCCTGTGGCCAAGGTTTGATCCCCCCAGGAATTGCTTGGCCTCCCAGGCCACGCATGCTGGTTGCGTGACATTTGGGGCCACATAGAAGTGCGCTGGGAAGGGAAGCAAATTCTCGTGGGAAGCTGTGAAAATTGCTCCCTCTGGCAGCTTTCCAAGTCTCCCTGTGCCTTCTCCAGGTGCCCGCCATGGTGAGGTTCATCCACCAGTGGATCATGGCCAATGATTGTGACGAACACAGGCTGGACAATGCCCTGCTGGATCTCACTGAAGCACAGCCACATGACGCAGTGATGACGCTCCTGCGTGTGGCCCCGTCCTGTGACAGGTATGGGGCCCACCTGCCCACAGGGCTCAGGCCTCCCCAGCCCATCACCCTGTATACAGCCTGGCCCAGGTGTGTGACCAACAGAGACTTCCAGGGCCCTCTGGGTGCTGCCTTTCCCAGCCCTGGCACGTCAGCCCCTGAGCCTGCTGCCATGCTCCCTCCCTGCCCCTCAGGGCTCTGTCCCCACAGGGCTGGGCTGCCTGGCTGCTGCTGGCCAGGGCCAGTGGGCAGAGGCAGAACTGGCAGCCAGCTCAGCTCCCCCTGCGGCTGTGTCTGAGACGCCCCTGAGACATTGCTCTGACCCCACAGAGCTGCCATGGCCATGTGGAAGACCATCATGGGCTCAGCCAGGACTGCGGAGCTGGCACTGCTGATCCTCCTGGATGTGCTGGAGAGCTGGCCAGAGCACAGCACGTGCACCTCCGATAGGGATGAAACGGGTGTCTTTGCCCTGGCTGTGAGTTTCTGACACTGGCCTTTGCTGGCCCCAAGGCCGCCTCTCCAGCAGCTCTCCATCCTCCTTCCCCCACTGCATCTCCCTGCCTCAGGCGCTGCCCTGAAACCTGGCCCAGGGGCAGTTTCAGGCCCACCAGGCCCCGTGCTCCCCCTGCCTCTCTCCGGGCCTCTCCCTGCCACGCTCGGGCCCTGCCACACAAACACCTCGGCACTGAGCGCTGTCTCAGGGCCTTTGTCCTTTGCAGGCAACCGTGGTGATGTGGAAGATCCTCCAGGAGCTCCCTGTCCCATGCATGTTAAAGGTGTATTTCCCCCGCCTGTTTGTGCATCTGCTATTCCAAGTGTTTCTAAGCACAGAAGAGATGCCAGAGGAGGTCAATACACTCTGGAAGCGATGCCAGGAAGAGCACGGCCTTGCCGCCAGCCCCAACAGGTGCTCCATGCCACTCCTCCTGTCCCTGCCATGTGGCCTGGGAAGGAGCCACTGGTGCCAGTGTGACCTGGGCTTTGCTGTGCACACAGGTTTGCAGTGCAGACCCTGAAGTCCCTGCTCTGCCAAAAGCAGTACAACGATGTGGTGGTGGCAATGGAACGGAGGTGTGGCTGGGACACGCTGCTCTCTGTTGAGACCCGCCACTTTGCTGTGGGTTTGTTGGCCAGGTGAGACCCCCTTCTCCCCACTGCCTCTGACATTTTTGCTCTGTGCCCAGAGTGACCCACACAGTGCCCGCGGTCATGGGCCAGAGGGCCTTGTCACTGAGGGACGGCCAAGGAAACTGGAAAAATCTGGGAGAGGAGGGTGGCCAAAAGAGCGGCCTCTGAAGTAGCCCAAGTGCGCTTGCAGGCTGCTGGAGAAAGACCTGACCTGTGTGAGTCACTCCTGGGACAGGTTCTATTCTCCTGGCTCACATTCTTGCTGACTTTTTCTCCTGCCAGGGAGATGTCCTGCGTCTCCATACCCTCCTGTTCCCGGATCTTTCGCTACCTGCTCCGGCTGCTCAGAACACGGGAGCCATGCTGGGATCTGCCTGCCCTGGCATTCCTTGTGGAGGTGAGCCTCAAGGCCAGCGCTGCCTGGCTGAGCTGCCTCCCAGCTCTCTGCCCTCTCACAGCCACAGCTGCCAGGACGGTGCCCGTGCCCTGTGCTGCTGCCTGGGCCCAGCCCTGTGAGGTTCTGGGCTCCTGCCGGCCGGCTCCCTGTCACTGCCCTGTGCCTTTCAGGTCCTCGAGTGCCTGGACTTGAGGGAACGCAGTGACACTGTTCTGCAGATCATGGCACAGAACCTGCAGAGCGAAGACAGGGAGAGGCGTCGCTTGGCACTCCGAGGCCTCGTAGTGCTGGGCAAGAATCCCTCCATGGTGAGAAGGGGGCAGTGGCTGAAGCCGTGCAGGCAGCGTGGGGCTGGGCAACGCAGTCGCTTGGCCTTGCCTGGGCTTCGGGCGCTGGGGCAGCTGCTCCCAGCTCTCCTGCCTCCCGCTCCAGCTGCCCCAGTGCTTCGGGACAGGCCTTTGGCCTCTGGGCCCTGCGGCAGCCGGGCGGCCTCTCACAAACTTGTGTTCCACACAGGCTGAAAAAATGCAGAGCCTGACTGAAAGTCTAGTGGAGCTCCTAGAGGAAAATGAAAGCGACATGATCAGAATGACCATTCTTCTTCTGAGATATTTGCTGCTGGATAATGGTGCCCCAATACCCACCCCCATTGCCCTGGAGCTGGCTGAGGAGCTCCTGCCACTCTTTGACCATGTAAGGCTCTGTGCCCACAGCCACGGCCACTGGCTGCTGCCCGGACACTTGGTGCCCTGTGGAGATGCAGGCCCGTGCCCTGGGGGGCCTGAAGCAGCTGATGCTGAGGTTATTTGCCCTTCTTCTCATACAGGATGATATCCAGGTGCAGCTGAGCTCCATGTGTGTCTTCCAAGAGATGCTGGACTTAGTAACAGAAGATGGAAGAAAGGCCCTGAAGTCCCACGTGAGCCAGAGCCTGGTCCCACTCTACTTCCACTGCTATGATGAGAATCAGATGATTGCTGAGGTGAGGATTTGTGGCCAGCTGCAGTCCCCCTGGGAGAGTGCTGGGCTGCCTCCTGTGCTGGTACCTTGCAGGCTGCAGCCTGCTCCAGGTTATGACACTGGTTCTCAGGTCTTTTACCCTGGGTTGTGCGGACATCTGCACATGTTTGCTGTTCCCCAGGCTTCCGCGGAAATGCTGCTTTGCGCGGCCAAATTCCTGAAGAGGAGGGGCCTTGTCAAAATGGTGAAGAATAAGAAGCTGTACATGTTCGTAGACAGCCTGGTAAGGAGGGCCGGGAATCCCCAGGCTCAGCCTGGAGAAGGCCCCTGAGGGCGGTGCTCAGTGTGCGGGCCCAACAGCTGTACCCCTGCCGGTTGCTGCAGCCAGAGGCCGTGCAGGCTCTTCTCCAGGCTCCCGTGGGCCCGAGCCAGGTGCCCATGGAGCCCCGCCTGGCGGGGGTGCGTGCCAGCACCGCGGCTCCCCGGGCAGCAGCCGGCCCTCTGCCCCTGCCCTCGGGAGCCCTTGGCCAGCGGCTGTTGGCTGCGCCTCAGGGTTGTGCGGCCAGGGGAGGCCAGGGCTGGGCGCAGGCAGCGTCCAGCCCAGGGGCTGAGCCCGCGCCAACCCTTCCCTCCTGCCGCTCTCTGCAGCTGGCACACGACAGGAGTAGAGCGGCCCAGCACCTGCGCTGGGCCCGGCGCTACCTGCGCAGCCCACAGGAGCCCCTGCGAGAGGTGGCCATCAGGTTCATGGGTGAGCCACCAGCCCGGGATCCCTCCCCAGCCCGGTCCGCCACTGCTCAGCCCCAGCCCCGCCTGCTGCCCCGGCAGCGCCAGCCGGGCCCGGCGCCGTGGAGCCCCGCCCGGCCCGGGCATTGCTGCTGCCGCCCTCTGGCAGCCGTGGCCTGGGGCGGCAGCGTCAGGCAAGGGCCGGGCTGAGCCCTGCCGGGCCAGCAGCCCGTGTGGCCCCAGCGCCGGCAGCGCCGCTGGCAGGGAGCTGTGCCGCTGGGGCCGTGACAGGCTCTGTGTTCACAGGCATCGCCGGGCGGCACCTGAGGGGGCAGCAGCACGAGCTGCAGCTGATCTGCACTGGTGAGTGAGGGCAGCGGGCTGGCAGTGGGGGCTGCCAGGGGGAGATCTGCAAGCCCTGCCCCGGCTGCGGAGGGCTCTTCTCCCGTGGGCAGAGCACACTGACATTTCAGGGCCACGTGGGCCATTGGTGGCCGGCAGCTCTGGGCTGATCCCCTTGCTCCCTGCTCCCTCCTGGCCATGGCAACAGCCGGCTGGGATGGCCCTTGCAGGGGGCTCTCCTCGGCTTCCCGCAGCTCCGGGATCTGACCTTGGCTCTCTTCCTCTCTCTTGCAGCCCTTGAACGCCTGACGAAAGACATGAGCAGTCCCTTGTCAGAGCTGGCATTTCAAACACTGCATGTCCTCCGAGCAACACAGCATGGCCGATATTCCATCTTCCAGAGGCTGCACGATCAGCTGCGCAATGCATGGATCACTCGACCTCGTCTGTCAGGGCTTGGGTGGCTGCACTGCTGGAGCTCTGTAGAGACCTGATCCAGGAGGCCCTCTTTGCTGGGGTAACGTGAGCCAGCGGGGATTTTCATTTTCTTTATAATGTTTCTTTTCTTCCTTTGCGTTTTTTATCGTTTGTAAATATAGAATGTCTTTTAATATACAGGCTCTAAGGTGATTTCTTTGCTGCCCAGGGTCCGTATGGCGTGGGAGAAGAAGGGAAAAGGGTGCTTGTATTTAGCCAGCTGCCCAGTCGTGCAGTGCTGCAGGGAAAATGGCCAGAAGCCCCTTTGCCTTTGGTGGTTCTGCTGAAGCCTTTGTGCTGCCCACAGAGCAGCTGGGCAGGGGCCGGAATTGCGGGGATCACTGCCAGAGCAGTGCCTTGAGATGGCCACAAGCCCTGTGCCAGGCGGGAAGCGCCAGCCGTGTCCTCCTGCCCGTGTGCTGCTGGCTGCCTTGCTGAGCGCTCCCAGGTGCCTCTGGACAGGGCTGCTCTGTAGCTGCTGTGGGGCTGCTCTGGAGCTGCTATGGGGCTGCGGCACTGCTGCCGGGCAGCTTGGCTGGGCTGGGGTAGCCCCTGAGGGGTTGGGGCGCTGGCATGTCCTGAGCAATGGGCTGTCAGAGGCCATAGGCAGCCCCCTGGCAGCCCCCTTGATCCTGACAGCAGGCTGCTCTGGTGCTTCCTCAGTGGGTGGTTGGAGGGATCCCCTGGAATCAGGTGTGGAACCCTGGTCCCAGCCTATCAGGGCTGTGAGGCCAGGAGTTGTGGGGCTGGGCGTGTGCCCTCCCTGTGCTCCAGACTGGAGACCCCGGCCCCTCAGCCTTAGGCATTGAGCACCACTGCCTGCTTGCCTTGTCTTACTCCTGTCATTGTGGGGGAGGCCGAGCTTTGTGGCTTTAGGCCCCATTGGGCCAGAAGAGCAGCAGCTTTGAGCCCAGAGGGGCCACAGAAAGGCCCTCTAGACAAAGGGCATTCCTGGCATTCCCAGGGCAGGGACACATGAGAGTGTGGCTGGCACCTTCAGGGTACCATGCTGCCCTTTCCACTGGGCCACCTCCCTGTGTGCTGGGCGGGCTCTTTGCTTTGCTGCCTTCGGCCTGTTGCTGTCGTGCTGCTTTGGCTGCCTGCAGAGAGGGGCAGCCCTATAAGGAGGGTGAAAGGCCCTGTCTCCAACTTCACAAGGGGGAAATGGAGCTCTCCCGGCCGTCAGCCCACCCTGTAAGCAGAGCCAGAGCCTTTTCCCCAGCTCTGATAGATTTCTGCCTGCGGCTGGCCCCTGGCAACCGTGAGCCAAGTCACTCGCTCTGAGTCACCTACAGAGTGGCTGATGCCTCTTGATATGCCGATGGGACGTGAGGGTCACTGAGGGAAAGTTGGGTGTCCCAATGCTGAGGGCACAGGGGACCAATGAGCAGACTTGAGGCTTCCCTAGCAGGTTGCAGGTGCCTTCTGTGTCACTGAAGGGAAGGCAGATGTCCTGTGTGTGGCTGAGGTGCCATCATGCCATCTCTGAATGGCGTGCAGATGCCCTGCATGCCACTGAGGCCAGTGAGAGTCCCTGAGGGGAGGTGGTTGTCAGTCGTGTCCCTCAGGGTACGGCGGCGTCACTGAGGGAACGGGAGCGTCACTTGAGGGAGACACGGGCACGCCGCGTGTGGCTGAGCGCACATGCCGCTGGCTGAAGGGACGCCAGGGCCGCTGAGGGGCCGTGGGCTCGCCCTGAGGGACATGGCAGGGCCGGGCCGGTCCCCGCTGCGCCGCCGCCGCCCGCTCCCCTCAGCCGCAGGGAGCGTTTCCCGCCCAGGCGCGGGCGGTCCCGCCCCGCCGCTCCCCTCAGCCGCGGGCGGCCCCGCCCCGCCGCTCCCCTCAGCCGCGGGCGGCAACTCGAACCCGCTGGGGCCGCCCCGCGGGGCCGGGCGCCGGGCGGCCTTCCAGAAGCCCTGGGGGAGCTGCCCCGGGGCTGCCCTGCGCTCAGACACACCGAGGAGCGTGGGGCAGCGTTGGCTCAGCACCAGGGAGTATTTCACTTTGCCAGGGGTGAAGCTGCAGTAGCTTAGAGGGACAGAACTTCCTAGCACAGGAATGCTGGAATTACCTGGTGTCACCTGTAGGGTACGGAATGAACATTTGGGCTTTCAAGTTGAGGTAATCAGTGGACTGTGAGAATAATGAAATCGGAGGTGATATGTCGAGTACATGTAGTGAATATTTGAGCAGGAAGATCTGAGGTGATCTCTTGGGGAAAAAATCACTTTTGAGAAAAAGTCAGAATAATTTCTAGAGGGCACATAGAGATCGTTTTGTGACAAAACCTGAGGTAAATGTTACGGCAAAGCCAGAACATTTGGGGATAAAATCTCAGGTTCTCGGCCTTCCCATTCCCTCACGCCATGCCCCAGCAGGGGAGCTTTGCCCTCCCTGTGCCCAGCCAGCCCAGCCTGGGCACCTCAGGGGTGCCCCCACGATCCTGCTGAGGCCCGGCCTCGAGGGCTTCTGCCGCAGGCCTGGGAGACGCTCTGGCCAAGCGCCAGAGCAGCCGGGTGCCAGGGACAAGGCGGCTGCCTGGGGGCTGCTTGTGCCCTCTGACACCCAGTTCCTCAGGGCTTCCCAGCACCCGGCTCCTCAGGGCCTCCTGGTGTTCTGCCAATTGACTGAGGCGATTTAAAGGACACACCACTGGAAATAATGATCTTCTTTTACGTAAGTATGAAGGAACCACAGTGCTGGATGATACATTCAATAAAAATAGTCGCTTGGTTTTAGTGACAAGCGACAACAAGCAAGGTAATGCACCTAAATCAGTATTTTAAAAGAGAAAGGAGAGTGATTTAGAAAGATGCATCACCAGTTGCTTAAATTGTTTATCATTCTGCAGATCTGCACTTGCATTTTACATTAATGTTATGTTTGCCCAATTATCCCCTCATTAAAAAGAACCAAACAATATTAAAATAATAACAATTTTAATGAGATAATTAAAATGAAAAATATAAAATTGGATACAATATGATTTGATTAAAATAAGGGATAATTTGGTTCCAATAATAGTGCATAAGCAAAAAAAATACCGCGGGGTACGGAGTGCAGGGTTCAATGACCCTTGCCACTTCACGTACAAGCTTGCCAAGTGAAAATCACCCCTTATATGCCATATGTGAATGCCATCTCCTCCTATTTTCGGTTCGTCACTTTTCTGTCTCTGCCTTCATTACCACCTTTACCACGCATGCGCCACCACTCGGTTTGGTGGTTGCACAAGTCTTTGGGGGTCGTCACTGATGAAGGCCCTGTAGTCTTCCTCATTGTCCTTTAATTCACCTTTGGGTTACACATGCGCACCAAGCCAGTACAGTGTAAGCCAAGACTAACATATCACTGCATCTACATATCAAAGCAATAAGTCCCTTATAATTAACATTTTCTTGGACCCAACCAGGTTCTTGGTCATTTTTAGCAACTGTATCTTCAGCTTCTTTCCTGTGGTCCTTGAGAACATCTGCTGGGAAGGGGGTGGGTGGAGCCCCTCCTTTCCCTCTCCTCTTTGGCATTACAACTTTTTAACTTATTTAATTATTTCCAAATTTGGCATTACTACTGCTATTATTTCCAAGTATTAGTTACTGTATCAATACTGAGTGCAGTTTCAATTTTTATCAGCACGAATCATACTTATTTACCACAAATCCCCCATTTCTCTTTTTTGATCATTGATTCGTGCTGTATTTAAAAGGCTGTGCCTTGATAACCTTTATATTCTTCAAAATTTTGATTCTCTCATTGTCTCCTTTCAGCTTCCAACTTTTCCAGCATTTCTGCTGCTGCCTCTAATTTTTCACACTCTTTTTCAAATTTGGTCAACATTTCTTGGGCTATTTCAATCTCTTTAGGTCCTTGTTCTTTTACCTTTGTCGATTTAGCTGTTAGGACCATTATAGATTTTGGTTTTCTTTTTCCTTGGGGTTCAGAATCTTGAGACATAGTTGTAATCTGCATCCCCTGAATCACTCAATGAATCAACCTAATAAAACACGGAATCATACAAGGCAGAAACAGAAGTCCCAAAACTGAACATAACAACATGAACCCCAACTTTTTCCACCAAACACCTCCAAAGAGGTTGTCCCACCAATCTGCTTTTAAAATTGAATTCCACTTTTGTACTGGCACATGAGCCACCCTCTTAATTTCTTCTGCAAGTTCTGTGATAGCTTCCCCATAACCATCAATTTCTACACAGCACTCAGATTCATTAAATCTCCCACAAACTCCTCCTTCTTCTGCTAACAAATAGCCTAGGGCAATCCTGTTTTGATACACAAACGCCCGCATTTGTGTATATTGCTTGGCCAACAATTTTAAAGCATCGGAGGTGTGATTTGACACCACCTCCACTACTGCTTGGAGCCTTATTAATCGATTCAACAAATAAACTGGGGTCCTATATCCCCATGACCCATCCTGAGCCCATGTTGCTGGGTCATAATATGCTATAATTCGTTCTGCAGGCCATTCATCCTCCCCCCATTTTTGGTTCCCTCCTGCTGTTGGAAAGTTGAGACTCAAATCTCTTTTATTCCGCTGCAGGGTTTCATACAGGGGAGTTCCTAACACATTGCTCCTAGACCTTGGTAGAACAAAGAAGGAGGGTTGTATTATTCCCAAGGTACAGGTTCCTCCCCATTTTTGAGGTAACTCACTGTATGCTCGTTGCCCACAAATCCAATATATCCCATCTGGGGCTTTCCATTTCTTATCAGTTTTCTCTGGTTGTTCCCAATAAGACCTCAGGCTGTCGATGGATTGGTAGGGGTTAGCTCCAGGACTTCTGTACCAGCATAAATTAATTTGTTCATCCCATTCACAATTTATTTCTTTTATTGGTCCCCAATATCCAGCGGGGTTTTTAGGTTGCCAGATTTTTGAACGATCATCCATATTAACCACCAACGTGGATTTACAAGGAGTATGCCCTACTATTTTATTAAATTTCCTTCCTTCTCGAGTTATACAAATAATTCCAATTACTTGATGGCTTAAAATCCATCCTTCAGGTCTCTTCAATGTTTTGTATTTTGTAAATTCAGAAATTTGGGTGTGGTTCCACTTTAAAAATTGCTCTGGAGCTAAGCTCTCACCTTTCCATGGCCATCTTTCAGCCATTTTTAGACCTCCACAAATCCAACATTTGGATAATCCCAATTCCGTAGCAATCTCTTGCATCAATCCCACAAACAGATTCTTATTTGAGGCTGGCAAATCCCAATCTTTGTAATACTGTTTTAGCTGTTTATACAATTCAGCCAATTCTGTTGACTCTTTTCTCCTGTTCTTTCCTCTATTCTCCTTTGTTTCTTTTTCTTCTTTTTTTTTCTCTTTCAATTTTTCTTTTAGTGCCCGATTTCCCATGCCAATGCTTGGATCCTTTCCATTATCATCTTTTTCAAAACAAACAAATCTTTCATATTGAGGGCAAATTTGATCACCATGGGGGTAAGGAGCTCGCCCATTATATCCCAAATTTTTCCCTACCCAATACATCTTCCTTAACACAAACATCTATAAAGCTGCTGCGATTGTAGCAGGCAGAACTAACATACAGATGTGTCACAAACACAGATTCCATCTTGTCCTTAATCCACACAGAGTGATTGCAATAGTTACAAATATTAAAACTGCTGGGACTTGTTTTTGCTCTGGTTGCTTTTTCATTGCCGAAACTCTGTTCAGTATGGCCTTCTGGCTTTGGCCAGCCGCCAAGGGTACCAGAATAATCACAGTGAAAATAATCCTCAGGAAATCTGCCTTTCTACCTTTCTCAAGGCCCCTTGGGTTGCAACCAAGGGCCGAGATGCCAGTCTTCTCGGTAGCAAAGGTAATACCCTGGGATCTAGTCATTGGTGCTTTTGGTTTCCTCGGTACCCATAGTCCCACAGAGTTTGCTTGCCCCTTTTTAAATGCCATTTCTTTGTTCTGGCTAGTTAAGAATGAATGATTAAAATGAAAAGAACAGGGAAAAGGTTAGGCCAGAACCCCATAAATTCATATACTCCAAAATTTCAGGGATTTGCCAACTACAGTAAGATTTACTAATTATCTTTCTGCTTCCAGAGCAGGGAGTTTATTAAATCTCCGTCTCCAATAGGCACACTCGTGACGCCAATGTGCCCCTGGAATGTGTCTATGATGTGGTATATGAACTTCTTCTCCACAACAATTATCAATTATAAGACAGTGGTCTATAATATTGTGAATTGCTCGTTCTCTTATTTGTGCTATAGCAAATAAAGCAAGAACCAATTGATCTAAGTTCTCTATTAATCCAATTGCTGCTGGAAGGGTCCCGTCTCCCAGTCTCAAAGGTATCCCAAAAAAATCACTAGCAATTCGTTCTATAGTTAGCCGGCTAAATACATAACCATAGCAAAACAAGCAAGTCAATTGTCTTTCCTTCTCTTCCTTCCTAATTACTCTCCACCATGAGTCAAAACAAAGTGTGCAAACGATACATATCCAGGGATGACACCTTAAACCATGTTTACCGCACTCCCAATGTTTTACTTGTCTTTGGACCCCTTCAACAACAGGTGTTATCAATCTCAGTTGTTAGGATTGCAATTCCACTAGTGTTGCAGGTGGGTGACCTTGGAGGAGATCTTCGATCCTTTTAGGCTGTTCCCATCGATTAAGGAAGTCTTTTATTCTTTTCCACCAACGTTCTTCTGCTTCCGAGCTCAAGGGAATTGCAGTTGGCAGCCTCTCCAGGATGCCTAGTCATTCTTAACAAATTAGGGTTAATAAAATCAACTTAAATTCGACCATTTTATCACATGACTTCTGTTGCTATGTCATAAATTACGTTCTTACTCCAATTCTTCTGTAGGAAAAAAACCTACCTAATTTCTAAGTCCTTCTTAATTTTACCTTTAAATCCCCTGGTGTTGAGACAATTTTCCAATCAGGTATTGGCCCTTTTACTCGTGATACATGTGTCCAACCCCTCTCTGCTGTTCGAACTGCAGTTTCGGTGGTCAGCAGAACTAAAAATGGTCCCTCCCACCGTGGCTCCAAACTCTCTCCCCTCCAGCATTTGATTAATACATGATGTCCTGGTCGAATAGTATGGATTGGAAAATCCAGGGGAGTTGTTTGAGCTAAAACTCCTTTTTCCCTTAATTCCTTTAAATTATTTGCAATAGTTGTTATGTATCCCTGGATGGTTCTATCCCTAACTACCAAGGGGTCCATTTTCATACCTTGAGGATAGGGCATTCCATATAACATTTCATATGGTGAAATTCCAGTCTCAGAATGGGGTTTAGTTTGGATGTTTAATAAAGCCAAAGGGAGACACTTGGTCCAGGGAAATTTTGTTTCTATCATCAATTTGGTTAATTGTTGCTTAATAGTTTGATTCATTCTTTCAACCCATCCCGAGCTCTCAGGGTGCCATGGTGTATGATATTCCCAAGCAATTCCCAAAGCCCAAGTCAAGTCCTTAATTATCTTAGAAGGGAAATGCGTACCCTGGTCTGAATCAATAACCCTCACTAACCCAAATCTTGGAATTACATGTTCCAATAATATTTTAGCCACCGTCTGAGCTGTAGCCCGAGCTGCTGGAAATGCCTCGACCCACTGAGTCAATTGATCTATTATAACTAACAAATATTTCCACCGACCTACTTTAGGCAATTCTGTAAAGTCAACCTGGATCTTTTCAAATGGCCTGTAGGCTGTTTTTCGTCCTCCAGAGGGAGGGCTCCTCAACACCTTTTTATTTACCTTTTGACAGGTGAGACACCCCTGGGTAATTTGTTTTCCAATTTCAAATATCCCTATACACCCATAAAATTTTAAAAAATGATCACAAAGGGCTCTTGTTCCCCAGTGTGTCCGTCTATGTAAGTTATCTAAAATTTGACGTGCCACTGGTTTTGGCATCATAATTCTGCCATCAGGAAGAATCCACTTTCCCTCCTTAAATGTTGCTCCCAACCTTTTTATAGCTGCCAATTCTGCTAGTGAAAGGGAGGGTGTCTCCTGCTGAATTTCTGTTTCTTGCAAGGTCATGATTTTAGAATCCCTTTTTCTTAAAGCCGCTCTTCTTGCTTCTTCATCAGCCAGATTATTTCCTCTGACTCTAATATCCCTCCCTTTCTGATGTCCCTTCACATGAACCACTGCTATTTTCTTTGGGCCTTTTAAAGCTTCAAGTATCTGAATTATCAATCCTTCATGTACTAACCCTTTCCCTTGAGTGTTTATAAGTCCCCTTTCCTTCCAAATTTTTCCAAAAGTATGTACTACACTAAAAGCATATTTGGAGTCTGTATAAATAGTCCCTTCTTGCCCTTTTAGTATTAGTAATGCACGGAGTAGTGCATAAAGTTCGCAAGCTTGTGCTGACCAGGAGGGACTAAGGGGACCAGATTCCTTTACCTCAAGCTCTTCCCCACTGATTATAGCATAACCTGATTTTCTTTTCCCACTTACCACCTGGGATGACCCATCTATAAATAGCTTTTCTCCCCTTTGCAATTCTTGGTCTCCCAAATCTGGACATATTTTTGTTTGTAATTCTATAACCTCTATGCAATCATGTACCAGCTGTTCCCCTGGCTCCCCATAAAGAAATTGAGCAGGGCTCTGCACTTGTGTCACCTTTAATTCTAACTCAGGGGAAGTAATCAAGATAGCCTTGTACTTCAGTATTCGGCTATCCGTTTACCATTTTTCAGCTTTCTGTGCTAAAATTCCCCTGATATTGTGAGGGGTGTATACTTCCAAAGGTGCACCAAAGGTTACTTTCCGGGCCTCTTCCACTAGTAATGCAGTCGCTACTAAAGCCTGTAAACATGTTGGCCAGCCTTTACTAACTGGATCTAACAGTTTTGAATAATAGCCCACTGGTTTTCGGCTTCCTGCCCAGTCTTGAGTCAGCACTCCGTAGGCTGTCTGATTAGTTGTATTCACAAATAACTGAAAGGGTTTTCCCAGATCTGGAAGGCTTAGTACAGGAGCCTGTAATAAAGCTTCTTTAACCCCTTCAAATCTCTTCTCATCTTCCCCCGTCCATTTAAAATGGTTGGCAGACAATTTTTCATACAAAAATTTCACTTTTCCACTAAGTCCTTCAATCCACTGTCTACAATAGCCTAAAAGACCTAAAAACCGTCTTATTTCTCTTTTTGATGTCGGGGGTCCCATGTTTAATATTCTTGAAACTCTCTCAGGATCTAGCTTTTACTTTGCGTTACTGATTCAATGACTTAAGTACCTAACTTCTGACTCTACAAACTGTAATTTGGATCTAGATATTTTTAAACTATTTTCACCTAAAAAATTCAACAAATCAACAGTGCTCTTCTTAGTTTTTTCTTCAGTCTCTCCTGCCAATAACAAATCATCAGCATACGGCAACAACTTAATTCTTTCCGGCAACTGAAAAGTTCTCAAGAGATTTTCTAATGCTTTCCCAAAGAGATTAGGTGATTCAGTAAATCTCTGCGGTAATACTGTCCACTTGAGCTGTTCCCTTCTACCGGTGTCCGGATCTTCCCACTCAAAGGCAAAATAATCTCTACTGCCCTCATCTAAAGGGCAAGTCTAAAAGGCATTTTTTAAATCCACTACACTATACCACGTGTAGTTAGGGGGCAATTGACTCAGCAAAGTATATGGATTGGCTACTATTGGAAAATGTGTAATAGTTCTTAGATTTATTGCTCTCAGGTCTTGGACCAGCCTGTAACTCTCATCAGGTTTCTTTACTGGTAAGATGGGAGTATTGTGGGGTGACATACAATATTTCTTGCTGTATTAAACTTTCGATCAGTGGTTTTAATCCCTTCTGCCCCTCTAGTGATATTGAACATTGCTTTACTCGGATTGGTATGTCTGGATTTTGTATTTCAATTTTTATGGACGGAATATTCAGCTTCCCCACTTCACTCGAATGCCAAACTGTATCATTAATTTTCAGATTATCTTCTTCCGTTAAAGAATAAATTTTAAGTTTTCTTTCACATGTTTTTATCTGTAAATTCAAAGCTATTATTAGATCTCTACCTAATAAATTATTTTCGGCTTCTGGTGTCAACAATAAATCATTTACTCTGAATTTGTCATCTGTTTCAATTTGTACTTCCTTTATTACAGGGACGGGGAAAGCTTCTCCCTTAACTCTAATTACTGGAACCCGCTCATGACTTATCTTACATCTCTGGGGTACTTTCTTAACAGTAGACCGAGAAGCCCCTGTATCTACTAAAAATAGGACTTCTTCGTTCAGAGGACTAATTCTCAGCTTTATCAAGGGCTCTTCTAGGTGTTCTTCGGTCTTTTTCATTAAATAGAGCCCCTGAGCCCTCTAATCTTCTTGGAAGTTTTTCTCATCTTGCTGTTTCTTCTTACAATTCTTCTGCAGGTGCCTCTTTTTATGACAGTAAAAACAGGTGGGTCCTGCACCCTTCAAAGTGGGGCAAGAATTTTTTAAATGTCTCTTCTCGCAACAGGAAAAACACACAGGACCTGTATTCTTAAAAATGAATCTTGATGTTGGCTGTTTGTTTTTCCCTGGGGGTTTTTCTGTGTTCAAGGCTGCTTGCATTTCTTGAACAGCCGCCATTAAAATTTTGGCATCTGCTAT
This sequence comes from Zonotrichia leucophrys gambelii, assembly GCF_028769735.1. NCBI lineage: Eukaryota > Metazoa > Chordata > Aves > Passeriformes > Passerellidae > Zonotrichia > Zonotrichia leucophrys. Next base: position 56,765 of record NW_026992407.1, on the reverse strand, counting down.
CTGCTTTTCTTCATCTCTTCTAACATATACCCTTTGTGCTTCTCTCAGTAACTCTTGAAGTCTCCTGTCTTGCCAATCTTCTAATTTTTCTAGTTTCTTTCTGATGTTGCCCCAAGACTTAGCCACAAACTGAGTTTTTAACAGAACTTGCCCTGCTGCAGTATCAGTATCTATACTTGAATATAATTGCAAATCTTTTTTTAATCTTTCTAACCGTTCTGCCGGGGACTCATTCTTTTTCTGATGCTCACTCAAAGCTTTTCTTATATTATGTCTCCTAGGCATTGCCCCCCGAATTCCTTGAATAATTATCCACTGGAGATCACTCATATTCTGCCTATGCTCTACATTCTGATTATTCTAATTTGAGTCCTGCATAGGCCATTTCTGATCACTTCGTCCTTGTCCCTCACGTTCTCTGTCCCAAATCTGCATTCCTGCTTGTCTGATCATCTCTCTCTCTTCCCTTGTAAACAAAATTCTTAGGATAGACTGCATCTCCACCCAGGTATATGTGTTTGGTCCTAAGAACTGATCTAACTTTTCTGCTACTCCGACAGGGTCTTCTATCAATTTACCCATCTCTTTCTTGAACTCTCTAACATCTCCGGTATTTAGGGGAACACTCACATAATCAATAGGTGGCCCTTCTCTTAGATTTGCCATGGGAACTTCTCTAAGAGGATATAATCGATTCTCTCTTTCCTCCCCTTCATCTTCATAATTTTCTTCCTCTTGTCTCTCTCTGCTTCTGCCTCTAGTTCTGTGTGCCACCGGTTCCTCTTGAATAAGAGGTGCATTTGGATTTACGGGGGGACCCTCAGGGGCCGGTGGCTGAGCTAACTGATTGGGTTGTCCATAAGGATGGGGGGAGATGATTTAGTGGGTCCCACAGCTCCTGCCTATTCCTTTTAACCGCCTGTCCTTTGGTTAGTAAAGGATACATCGGGTAACTCCCAGCTTCCTGCTTCTGAACAACAAACTGACTTCTCCCCTCGGGACTCTATAGAGCATCATATTCACTCTCCTCCTGATTAACAGGGTCTTTTGAATTCACATATGTATTTAGTGCTTGGCAAACCCAATCTTCAAATGATCCAAACTTGGGCCAGTTTAAATTATCTTTCCGGATCATTTCCTTTGTCCATTCGAACATGCAGTACTTAATTATTTTCTGTTTACTTTTTCCACTTCGGGATTCCCATTCATCCCAAAACTGTATCATCATCCCCAGTGGGCTGTCTTGAGGAATGCTCCCCCGCTGAGAACCCCCCTCGCGGTTCCCAGATAACTCAAACCGCTGCGAATTTTTCACACAATCCGCAGCCCCTGGGTCAAGGAACTTACCTTTTCCCTGACCCATTTCTGGCGGCAACAAACTAAGAAATCCCTGGTACCAGGAGAGTCTTAGTTTCCCACACTCACCCCGTGGCTCAACTTCCTCACTTATTACTCTGTCACACTGCCTTTTCAAGCTACTTGTTCCACTCTTATGTCTCCCTCTGCAATCTACTTGTTCCACTCCTCTCTCTCCCTCTTAATCTATTAACTCTGTCCTCTCACTATCTAATCACATACTAAATTGCCTGCTACCAACCCGTCCAAGGAAATTGAACTTATTCATTCACTCTCTCAGTCTCTCTACTGAGACTGAGTCAAGTCAATCTCTCCTGCTCAAGGACCTTCCCACAGGTGCCTGGACCAGGGATCCCCTCCTTTCCCCTGGGTCAAACCCTCCCGGGGTCCCCACTCATTCACTTTTCTTTCTCTTCCCTCCTTTTCCGGCCGGTCTCCTCGTGGAGAACGCGAAAACGCGGTACTGGGAGGTCCCACTTGCTTCTGGGGTCCGAGACTGCCCAGCTCCCGTCTCAGACACTCCACACACACTCACACACACATACAGCCGCCCCCCGACCCAAAACCTCGTGATACTCACAGCCTCCTTTTCTCACGAGGGTCTTCGTGCACAAAGCAGTTTTCTATGGGTACTCTCTCTCCTACAAGCCGGCACTCTGATGGGAGCCTGTACTGCACGCTTCCAATAACTAATTTGCTTATGCGTTATTGTAAAAAGAACTCTTTCTTCTTAAGGGAGAGTGGCCTAGCCTTGGGACCACTTAAAAGTCTGGTGGGGAGCTCTTTCTCAGAAGCTATCCACCTCCCCGGAGTTAAAAGAGTTCCCGGGTTTTGGCATCAAAATTGTTATGTTTGCCCAATTATCCCCTCATTAAAAAGAACTAAACAATATTAAAAGTAATAAAAATTTTAATGAGATAATTAAAATGAAAGATATAAAATTGGATACAATATAATTTGATTAAAATAAGGCATAATTTGGTTCTAATAATAGCGCATAAGCAAAAACAACTGCAGGGTACAGAGGGCAGAGTTCCATGACCCTTGCCACTTCACGTACAGGCTTGCTAAGTGAAAATCACTTCTTATATGCCATATGTGAATGCCATCTCCTCTTATTTTCGGTTCGTCACTTTTTTATCTCCACTTTCATTACCACCTTTACCACGCATGCGCCACCACTCGGTTTGGTGGTCGCACAAATCTTTGGGGGTTGTCACTGATGAAGGCCCTGTAGTCTTCTTCGTTGTCCTTTAATTCACTTTTGGGTTACACATGCGCACTAAGCCAGTACAATGTAAGCCAAGACTAACATATCACTGCATCTACATATCAAAGCAATAAGTCCCTTATAATTAACATTTTCTTGGACCCAATCAGGTTCTTGGTCATTTTTAGCAACTATATCTTCAGCTTCTTTCCTGTGGTCTTTGAGAACATCTGCTGGGAAGGGGGGTGGGTGGAGCCCCTCCTTTCCCTCTCTTCTTTGACATTACTATTTTTAACTTATTTTATTATTTCCAAATTTGGCATTACTACTGCTATTATTTCCAAGTATTAGTTACTGTATCAATACTGAGTGCAGTTTCAATTTTTATTAGCACGAATCATACTTATTTACTACACCGGGATCCTCCTCCCTCCATCCCGGGGTCCCGGGTCCCCAACCACAGCGGGTCCCGTGTCCCCCAAAGTGCTCCTGGGGACATCATGGTCCCCCCTCACCCCCCTGGTCCCTCCTGTTATAAACACAAATCTGCAAATTTTTTTGTGAGAAAAAGGTTACCACTGTTGCTGCTGGGGTGCTGCTTGTGTGTTATGGTAATTACAGGTCATTGTCGATAATAGTTGTTTTTGTATCAGTAAAAGCCTAGCTGGGGCTCTTTTCTGAGACAGTGAAGGGTTGGGACCTCCCCAAACAGTGAGAAGAGACTTGGGGGGGGCGGGGGGAAGACATGCAAAATAACCCCAAGACCAGCATGCCATGAGAAGCTACTGCTTCAAGTTTGCTAAAAAGACCCCCAAAACAACAAGCCAACATAGAGCTGAGAGATTAGAGTGATGTCTAGACGTGAAGAAGGCAGTGCTGAGGCTGCAGAGATGCTGAACACCTTCATAGTCCCTCTCACCCTGAGCACGGGAGTCGTCCCAAAACCGGGAGTGGACAGGGCAAAGCTGCGAATAACAACATCTTAGGGGTCACCACGCACTAAAAACTCCCATGAGGTCTGGACCCCCAGCTCTGCCCCTAGTGGACAAAGCTGTGCATTTCCTACTCTTCCTTGTCGCCCTGGGAGAGACGATGGAGACTGCAGACCTGTCTAGCTGCCCAACCCTGAGTTGATCACTTTGAATAAAGTCATTAAAAGGAGAAAAAGTCTCCTGCCCTGTTTATTTCAGCTGGGATGCTCGTCCGGGATAGCCGCGCCGGAAGAAGACACCGGGACTGGCCATCTTGTACCTCCAGGACAGCAGGTTACCAGGACCAGAGGGATCGGCTCAGGAGCAGCAACGCAGAGGAGCACTGGAGCACTGGACTGGTGAGAAATCTGGTGGCGGGAGTGGGAGATGAGCGTGTGTGTGTGTGAGTGAGACGAGGCCGGCAGCTGGACTTTCAGAGCAAGAGTGGACCCCTCAGTACCGCGTTTCCGTACCCCTGCAAAGGGGCTGGCTGGAAACAGGGGGAAGGAAGTGGAATTAGCATGCCTGAGTCGTCTCCTAAGGGGGAAAGACGCCCCCCCCCGGCGTGCAGAGGGAACAGTGTATGAGTGGCACACACTCCCAAAAGTCCTGACAGAGGGAAGTCAGGCAGATTGTAAGTCCTGAGAAGGATGTGGGCAAGCTCACAAGCCCTGCAGGCAAAGTAAGTCCTGACAAAGGGGTCAGGCACAAATCCCAGCAAAGGAGGCTGCGGTTTGTTTTTTAGTTCTGATATGGTGAAGCCTTAAAATTGGAAGGTTAGGCAAACTAAAAATCAGGCAGCTGTTTTTCCTGACAGAGGGGAGTCAGGCACGACTCGGCTTCTTATGCCGAGGTTTCGTGTGTTCAAGTCCTGATAGATGTAAGACCTAACATTAGGAAAGTTAGGCAAACAAGAGATCAGGCAGTTGTTTCAGTATAAAGTCCTGAGCATCAGGCAAATAATTTTTTCTTGAAATTACCTGTCAGTAGAGGCACCTTTGGGATTTTTTACTGTTGAGACCTGAAAAATGGGAGGGTGTAATAATAAAAAGACCAGCAAGAGATTGAGGAATATACCTCCCAATAGTCCCTTAGGAGAACTGTTAGAGAAATGGGATTCTATAGAGGCCACGGAGGGATTAGATAAAGTGAAGATTGCTGTGGTGTGTTCTTAAGTTCATTAGTTTGCTCCCCCCATTTTCTGTATTACTTCCTGCTGCTACCCTGCCAGTTAGGTTGCTATGGAAATGAAACTGCTCCTCCCTTGGTTTCTCTTATAAAGTGAAAGTTGTTTCCTCCTTGGGGTCAGTCAATCACTCTTTTTCTCCTCCCAGGTTTCGAGAATTTTCTTTTCTCTGGGAGGTATGGTTGGCTGTAGCCCCGGAGCCCCTCCTATGATTTATAACAGTTGGCTACTTTAGTATATCAGTTATGTTTCGTACCTCCAAATATGTATTTCTATTGGATAGCCGGGTTTCCCTGCCTTCTTCCCCCCTTTTCCCTTAAAACCCTCTCCTGCCCCTTGTTCGGGGCCATTTGCTGGGTGTTTCCCCTCCTTGTTGGTCCTTCTGTAATAAACCGACAGTTTACCCCCAGCAAGTGGTCGCCTCCTAATTCGTCTCTCACCGCACTGCTCCGAGCTATCCCCCAGCTCAGCCCGAGGCCAAAAGACGCCGAGGGGGGCTGTTTTCTGATGCGCAGGGGCCCTGGCCTTCGCCCCTCACCAGATAGCCGGATTCCAGGGCCGTTCACGCCCCCGCGCAGAAGATGATCCACTACTGTGTAGAAGTCTGGCCGGAATTAGAGGTGCAAGGAGGATGGCCTTGGTGTGGGACAAGGACAAGTGGATGTGCCAACAACTAAATCATTATCTGACAGCTCGAGGAGATACTGATCCTGAGTAATTACTGTATGTAGCCTGCTGGTTAAAGAACACTATTGGAGATAAAGGGGTGCAAATTTGTAAGGTACAGAAGAAGAAAGAGGAGAATGAAGGAGGGGATGCTGAAATAGGTAAAAGAAAGGACCACCTGGATTATTTGCCTCCTTCTGCCCTAAACCTTATAATCCTCTTCCTCAAGCACCTCAAATGGCAGGTCTGGTTCTTCCCCCGGCTGCCATCTCATTACCACCTACTCAAATTCCTCCTTCTACCTCTTCAGTTTCCCCTATGATAAAATCAGTATCTCCCCCAGTAACCACTCCCTCACCACTCCTTTCAGCTCCTCCAGTTCCTTCTGCATCACCACAAGTGCCTGCTCCACCTGCTGCATTCTCCACCCCTTTCTCCAGCTCCACTTAATATCCACTCAGGCTCTTCTCCCCCTCCTATTGCTGTCCCTTTACCTCCTCCTAGTTGGGGCACAAATGTCTCCTCGCCCGATAAACAGCTATCAGCAAATACACCTGCTGATGGGCAGAACGTTCAGGGTAACCCAGATATCCCTCAAAGTAGTTTGGCATCTGAAGAGGGGCCGTACTGTAGCACCAGATCCAAGACCTCCAAGGCAGAGACACTCTTTCCCCTCAGAGAGGTTCCTATGGGAGGAATAGCGGGAGGTGTTGGCTTTGTGAATGCTCCCTTAACTGCTTCTGAGGTGAGAGGATTCAAGAAAGAGTTGGGGCATTTAGTTGAGGACCCAGTGGGCATAGCCAACCAAGTGGATCAATTCTTAGGTCCGAATATGTACCCTTGGGGGGAGATGGATTCCATCCTAAATATGTTATTTTTCCCATAGGAGGTCCAGATGATTAGAGCAGCTAGCATAAGAATTTGGGAGAAAGATAACCATCCAGGACCCCAGGTGCCAACAGGTGAACAAAAATTGCCACTAACAGATCCCAGCTGGAACCCTAATCAGGAGGAGGGGAGGAAGGCCATGATGGAATATAGATCTTTGATAATATGGGCAATCAAAGAGTCAGTTCCCAAAGGAACTAATACCAAATTGGCATTTGAGGGCGCACAAGAGAAGGATGAAGCTCCTGCTCTCTGGCTTAATTGCCTAAAACGGAACTTGCAATTGTACTCTAGAATAGCCCCAGACACCCCAGAAGATCACTAAAAGTCCAATTTGTTACCAAATCTTGGCCAGATGTATGGAGAAAACTGGAAAAGGTTAAAGATTGGCAAGAAAAGGACATTAATGAGTTATTAAGAGAAGCATTGAAGGTGCCTGTAAGGAGGGATGAAGATAAAGCAAGGGCCAATGCTAGGATCATGGTTGCAGTAGCTCGAGAAAGTGCAGGGTGGGTGGGTCCACCACCACGAGGAGGCAGAGACAGGCCAGTACTGTCAGGTGCAAGAGGGATAGAGACACCTCAAGTCCCTTTGAGAGAACGACATTGCTATTACTGTGGAGAGCCAGGACACACCAGGAGGTTTTGTTGAAAACTCAATCTCGATGTGGCAATAGCCAGGGAACAAGATAATTTAGGGAAGATCCTTAGAGGTGACAATTAGAAGGTCACGGGCTTTAACTTTAGGGGACCTGATGAAACATCTAGAAGAGCCCTTGGTAAACATTGAAGTGGGACCCCTAAATGAAGAATTAGAATTTTTGAGTAGATACAGGAGCAGATAAGACCTGTCTCAACAAAGTACTAAAAAGCATAGTAAAATACACAAAAACATCTGAGGTTAGACAAAAACAGCTAGGTAGAAAGGATATCCAATAGCACCAAAACTGGCCAGTAACACTAAACTTGTAATAAGTAGTGTGAAAGTAAAAGGTACCTTATTGTTGTCTTGTTGTGTGTGTGAGAGTGAGTCACAAGCAAATTCAGCCTCAACTTCCCGGGCAGGTGGGAAGGGGGCAGTGGAAGTGTGTGTGTGACCTGCAAACCAGGCTTGTGTCCCCCGGGCGGGTGGGGGCTGTGGCCAAAGTGTGTGTGTGTGTGACCTGCAAACCATAATAGTGCTCCCCAGATGTGTGAGGGAGCTGTAGCTGTAAGAGCGTGAGTGACACGCAGGCAGCCTCACAGGTGAATGTGAACCAGAGACAACCAGAGTCAGGGCCCTTCCAAGAGGCCCAGAGATAATGAGACCTGTGGGCCAACCCCAAGGTGAGGGGGGGCTATAGGGACCTCGTGATTTTCCAGCAATAATGATCCAGTTTATGTCTTGAGGGTGTGAAGGAATGTGTGAAAGTGAATGAGAAATAAAAGAGAGTGAATGTAGATGAATTAGAATAGAGGTTATGTAGATTGTGCATTATAAGTATTACCACATCTCTTTAGAGGGAAGTGTATTGTGTAGAAGAATAGTGTGAGAAAAAAAAATAAGTGTAAGGGGTTGAAAGAAAAATAGTATTTAAGCTGTAAGTGAAAGTAAGAAACAGAAGCAAGAGATAAATAGATAAGATCTTGAAAATAGAACAGAAAACCAGTAAGTTAAATACACAGAAAAATAGGAGAATAAAAGCACTTTGGGAGTTTGTCACAGACATCTTTTCATAGGGATCCTTCCTTTAAGATTTTTCCCTCTTCTGGGAAGCTGAGGCCCCCGAAAAAGAATGTAAACAGTGGTTGTCTGCTGCTGTGGAATGCAGCAGGTGCACCTGTGGTTGGCCCATGTTGCATGTGTACAGTTAGGAGCCGATCAGAGACCGAGCTCTCTCTGGGACAGAATCAAAGAGAGCTTCTTTATTATTCATTCCTTTTCTATTCTTAGCTTAGAAAGCTTCTGAGACTTTTTCTCTTGATTCCTATTAGCATAGTAATAATGTAATATATACAATGAAATAATAAATCAAGCCTTCTGAACATGAGGTCAACATTCTCGTCTCCTCTTCACCCTGAAAAACCCTTGTGAGCCCTGTAACAGGAGTTAAGTTAGCTAACAGAAATACAACTCCCTGCAAAATACAGAGTATGCAAGAGTTGACAAGAGAAACATGCAAGAGAAACCAGAGCAACTGAGTTTTGATAGAATCATAAAATTGCAGACCATTAAAGCCTATATTTGAAAACCCATTTCAGGTACTCTTCATTGCTAATTCGACTGTGCAGACCAAAAGAAAAAGGTTGGACCCACATCCCCCCCCCCCCCCCGGCATTGGACCAGGATTCAATATCAGCTTTTTCCTTCTGGCATTCTGGCATTGGACCAGACTGCAGCATATTCTCCTTCTGGCATTGGGCCAGAGTCCCAGTCTTTCCCTCTGGCATTGGGCCAGAGTCTCAGTTTTTCCCTCTGGCATTGGGGCAGAGTCCACAGCACCCTCACCTCTGGGCACTGAATAAGGATTCAACCGCATCACAAGTTAATTCACCTGAGTATACTGGGATTTAAAGTTGACTCTCAGAAAGAAGAGTCAAAGAGACTGAACTGTGTTATCAACAAAAATTCAGTTAATATTTTTTTGTGAGAAAGAGTTGCAGGGACGCAGCCAGGTCTCTGTCTCTGCCAAAGTTCTTAGTGTTTTGTCATGGTAATCACGGGTCGTTAGAGCTTATCTCCTCTTTTGTATTAGTAAAAGGCCTGGCTGGGTGGGGTGGATGGCCCTTCCCCGAGGCAGTGCGCCCTTCCAACATAGGGAAGACACCTGAGGGGGGGGGGGGGGTTATGCAAAGTGACTCCAAAGACCAGAATGCTCTGTGAGACCACGACTCGAAACCCACAGAGAAAACCCCAAAAACAACGAGCCAAATAGGAATTGAGAGACTAAAGAGGTGTCTGGACATGAGGAGCCAAGTGCTGAGCCTGCAGAGATGCGGAGCCCCTCTCACCCTGAGCAGAGAGTCGTCCCAACGCCGGGACCAACCCCCTGAGAAGCTCAAAGGACAAGATCTGACCGGGGACATCACGCCCTAAAGGCTCCCACGAGGACTGGATCCCCCGGCTCTGCCCCTAGTGGACAGAGCTGCGCATATCCTCCTCCTCTGAGTCGCCCTGGGAGACGCGACAGGGACTGCAACCCTGCCAAGCTGCCCAATCCTGAGCTGATCACTTGTAATAAAGGCATTAAAAAGGAGAAGAAGTCTCCTGGCCCTGTTTATTTCACTCCTGACTCATGAGCACCTCCCTTGGAAGGATGGGCAACCACAGGAGCCATGGAGGGAACACCCCCAGTGTCACCCAGTGCCTCCCGCTTCCCAGAGCATCACAACTTTTGGTGTAGATTGCCATAGATGTCGCTGGGTTCCCATGGTTGCCTTCACAGCTCCATGTACGTCGGCTGAGGATCCTCCACTGGGAGTGCCATGGGGTCTTGGGGGGCCCTGTGGGAATAAGAGGGTGTGTGGAAGGGGATGGGAGGTGCTGGGAGTTTGGGTAAAAGGTGTCTCATGGCTGGAGGCTGCACTCACCTTTCCTGGTGCTTCCTGGCATCTGCAAAGAAAACTGGACAAGTGACTTGGGAGACCCAGGGGCCCCCATCCACCCTTGGCAATGCTGAACCACCACCAGATACACAATTCTCCCCAGGACCTCCCCAAGTATCCCTGATGGCCCCCCAGTATCCCTGAACCACCCCACTTGCACCAACACTCTGAGCCCTCAGAACCCCAAGCCTGGCAGGGAGGGGGACCTCTGATAGAACCCCCAACATCCCTGCATGACCCTCCAACAGCTCCCCAGGGCTCTGAGCCATGGTCACTGCAGGCTCAGCTCCTCCCAAGCCAGGGGCTGTGGGTGCCGCCCTATGACCCCCTTCTCTGGGGGCCTTCCCACTGATCTCTAGGACCCCCGTCTCCCCATTGTCACATACCCAGGTGGTGCCACTGGTACCAGGACACAATGACACCCACGAGCAGAAGCAGGAACAGAAGGGCCCCACCGACCCCTGCGGCCACTGCAAGAAATGGAGGGGGACACATCAGAGTCAGCCATCACTCCAGGGGTCCTGCACCCCACAGTGACCCCGTGTGATCCCCACCTGTGTCCCTCTGTGTCCCTTTGTTTGGTGGTTTCAGCTCCAGGACCAGCTCAGGGCTGAATGCTCGGAACACGCGGTGCCCGTCCTGTCCTGGCTGGTTGGTGGCCACGCACTGGTAGGTTCCTGAATGTCCCACATTGACGTCCCTGAGCTCCAGGAGGGGACCCTGGGCCACCTCCTGCCCATTGTGCAGCCAGGTGAAGGTGACAGGGGCTGAGCCCACCTGCACTGAGCAGTGCAGGGTAACATTGTCACCTGCATGCACCTGGTGTGACAGAGGACCAGGGGTGATGGTGGCATTGGCCACAGGCACTGCAGGGACACAGACAGGGCTGAGGGCACAGGGAGGGGCTGGCAGTCGGTGTGGGGGGATAGGGACGGGGAGAAGGGTGTGATGGGGGATGTTGGGAATGGGGTCACAACATGGAGGGGTGAGGAGACAAGGGGAGGGATGGAAGGACCCGGGAAAACTGTCTGGGAGACGTGGAGGTGCCCAACCAGGGGACCTGAGAGGGCCGTGTGGACTCCCCATGCCCATCCCCGCACTCACTGCGCACCATGACAGGGAGTTGGGTGCAGCTCTTCCTCACAGACCCCCCTTGGAATGCACCTCACAGTCATAATTTATCAAATGGGAGACCCCCATGATGGGTACCAGCAGCTGCAGGGACCCCTGCTCGCCCCCTTCCCCTGCCAGTCCTGGTAGAACACGTGCAGGAGGGGGGCTCAGGGCCGCAGAGGGCTGAGGGGGTTCTGAGGCAGCTGAGAGTCAGAGTCAGGGGGGACCCATCAATGGAATCAGGGGGACATTCAAGTACTGGTACCAAGAAGAGCTCTGGGAAGGAGAGGGCAGGTGAGGACTGTAATTCTGAGTCCACTAGGAAGGGGTTTTGGGGATATCAGGAGATTGGAGTTCCAGCCATGGGGTGCTCACCGTGCACTGTCACTGTCACTGCTGCTGACCATGAGATAAAGGACCTCACCAAGCCCCCACAGCTGTAGCGGCCGCTATGGTTCAGCTGCAGGGGGGACAGGGACAGCTCGGTCCCATTGACAGGCCCCGTCAGCTCCTTCTCGTCCTGGTAGAATCGCACCCTGGTGACCGTGTTGTTCCACCATCCCCGGCAACGCAGTGTCACCGTGTCGCCTTCCAGCAGTGCCCGTGCTGGCATCTGCAGCACCAGACGGTCTGTGCGACAGAGGGGTCCCCTCTCACTGAGGGGCCCAAGACAGGTCCATGGTGGGTGCCCATGGCACTGGGGACATCTGGGTGCACTGGGGTGCACTGGGATGTCCAGGTGTCCTGTAGACAGGCTCTCCCACACACGGGGTGTGAGGCCACCCACAAAGTGGATCCCACCCAGACCTGTCAGGGGCCACCCTGATCATTTAAGATAACTCCTCACCATCTAGCACTGTCACAGGGGGGCTGCGCCCGGTGCCAGGTCTGTAACATGTATAGGTGCCACTCTCGGTGACAGCGATGTGGTGTGGTCCCTGCTGCCTCCAGCGCTGCCTGCCCTTGTACCAGGTGGTGGGAGTGGCGGTCCCCGAGCCCTGGCAGGTCAGTGTCACCCGGTCCCACAGCACCGCCGGCCTCCAGGGGGGCTCCACAAGGAGCTGGGTGGTCTGGGCACCTGTGGGTGACAGGGGACACCAGCCTGCCAGGGCCAGTGTGGGGCTGGGAACAGCAGGGTGGGGCCATGGCATCCCCTGAGGACTCACCAGCGAGGCTGAGGGTCTGGGCTGGAAGGGAGAAGGGACAGATCTGGGTGGGGGTGGCACCATGGGGACAGGAGCATGGGGGCACAGGGTGTGGAGGCTGTCCCTAAATTGTCCCCATGGGGATAGCAATTCTTGTGGGAAAGTGTGTCTGGGTGGTCCCCAAAAGATTTGGAGAGGCAGGGGGACATATCTGTGTCACAGCCACCTGTGCACCACATCCATGTGGCACAGACACCTCAGGAACAGGGACACCAAGGCCAGCCTTGGCTGAGGCAGAAAATTAGGACACTGTGGATACCCCAGGCACTATGACACCAGGGACACAACCCATGCAGGCCCAGGTCATCTCCATCTGCTCATGATCCCATCCCCATGGCCACATTGTCATGCTTCTTGTCCACTTCTGTCCCTGCATCCCAGTTCCATTGTCCGTATCCCCAGAACCCCCTGATCCCAAAGGCGCCAATCCCCACATCCCTGTACCCACATCCTCATCCCTAAATTCCTGCCCCCTCTTCCTGTCCCCAAAGCCACCCTACATCTCCAGTCCCAGCAAGGTCCACTGTGGGTAACATGGACTGGAACTGCTGCCATTGGGGACCTCTGAGGACCCCCTGTGCCCCCTCCCCTCCCCATCCCCAGGGTGTCAGGCCTGTGCCCGGGGCACTCACCCCACAGGAGCAGCACCACCTTCCCGGCCATCCCGGTGTCCCCAGCCATGTGCACTGGCTGTCACTCACTGCTGTGGCCACCGCTCCCCTGGCTGGCGGCTCTTCGGATGAAGGGGAAGGAAGCGAGGTCACATCCGTCCCCACATGGAGGTGGCCCTTGGTGGGGGCAGGGTGGCTACAGGGTGGGGACAGGAAGGGGATGAGTGTGGGTGGGACACAGTGGGACATGTGGTTCACAGGAGTGGGGGGCTAGGTTGGTTTTGGGTGCCAGGGCTGAGTGTCCAGGGGAATGGGGTTCTTAAGGAGGGGGAGTCATGGGTCTGGGGGTGTCCAGGGCTGAGGGGACAATCATGGGAGTCCCAGGGGCATTTGGGCACCAGGGATTTGGGGTCATGGGATAGGGATGCTAGGGGAATGGTGGTTCCCATGGGAATGGGTTTCCTGAGAGAACCAAGGTGCTGGTGGAAGGGGGATTTCAGGCGATAGAATTAACAGGAGAGGGTTCCTTGGGAATGGGGTCCTGGGCCATGGAAATCCTGGAGAATGGCAGTACTGGGATGGGGGTTCCAGGGATAAGGGGACATAAGGAATGGGGATCCCATTCTTGGGTTCCCAGGGGAATGGGGGTGCCAGAGATGGGCAGTTGCTGAATGGGCACAGGGGTCTCACCTTCTTCCCTGGGTGCATCAGATTTTGGGATGACCCAGAGCCAGCCAAGCCCCCCTGGGAAGCTCATGTGCTGTGCAGGCTTCACATGGTGCTCCTGGGTAGCTCTGACTCTGTGCCCTCCCCTGCCCTTGACTTTAGTGTCTTTATTGCTTTTTTTCTTTATTTTGCTCACTTTTGTGCCAGGTCCCCTCACCCCCAGTTCTTAGCTCAGCAATCTCATGGAGCACCTGAGCAGGGACCAAGGTGGGGGGACTGAGGGAAGGGGCAATGGGAAGCAGGAATTGCAGGGAAGGGTGGGGAGGCTGTGGGGGATGGAGGTGTTGGCTTGTGCCTCCACAACGTTTTCACTTTCTTTGTACTGGACAAGAAGGAAGAGGCCATTTGTGCTGAAAATCAGATGGGAAAGGGGGGCAGTCTCTGTTCCTGGGGTGGCACATCCAGGGGGTCCTGTCCTGGGGGGATCCTGTCCCAGGGGGTGACACATCCTGGCATGGGGGATCCTGTCCCAGGGGATGGCGGTTCCAGAAATGTCCCTGCACATTCCTGGTGCCTTTCCCAGGGGTGGCACATCCTGGGGACCCCTGTCAAGAGGGTGGGGCCCAGCCATGGCCCAGCCCCACTGCACAGGGATGGCCATTGCCCAGCCCTGCTCTGCCCAGCCCCAGGGGGCAGCCAGCACCTGAGTGTTCCCCCCTGGCCCCTTGGCTTTGATTCTGGCAGCTTTAGAGCTGCTGCAGAGGTGAGAATTCTGTGGGTGGAAAAAGGCCTGCCTGTGGTTTGCTCAGCACTGCAAGAAGCACAAACCACAAAGGCAGTCCAAGCAGTGGCTCTGTGAGGGCCTTTGATGGTTTTCAGAGCAGGGCTGGCTGAAAAGCGCTCCTGTAGGGGCAGCTGTGAGGGACCAGTCCAGAAATGCAGCAATTGATCATCTTGTCCCTTTACCCAAGGGTCTGAGAGAGCCCCAGCACTACTGCAAATCCCACAACAATCTGCTCAACAACCTGACCTGGACCCTCCTCCTCCTCCCTGCCTTGCCGTGGATGGACAGTGGCCGGATGCCCTGCACCCACCACAGCCGCTCTCTCACTTCCCTCCACACCTGGATGGAGAGAGAGAATTGAGCAAAGGGTTCCAGGGTTGAGACAAGGAGAGATCACTCATCAAATCCTGTCAAGGGTAAAACTGCCTCTGAATTAGCAATATGAATTGAATTTATTGCCGACAAAATCAGAGCAAGATAAGGAGAAGTCAAATAAACCCTTCCATATACCTTCCCCCTGTTATGAACAATTTTGTAGTCATTGGCTTTCACTATTATATTGGTTTTTCCAAATTATTTTCATATAATACAGGTTGTAATCACTTTTTAACTGTTTTTGATACACTACAAATTGTCAGCCTTTTTACCCTAATCCCTGTGTAGAATATATATTTTAATGTGAAAAATACATTATAGTTTAAGCTCTCCCAAAATATCAAGATAGAGAAAATGTGCTGCGTATTACAGCATTACCTGTTGCAGAAGTAGCTAATACCTTTATTTGTGTAACTAAGTGAAAACGGTGAGAATAACTGAGATAATTTGTGAAATAGATATTGTTGATTTAATGTACTTGTAGAGTATCTCATCTGTATGAGAAGAACACATTGAAAAGTAGCAAGTGAAAAAACATCAAAAGGAAGAATGCAAAGAGGAATTTACCACTGACCCTTCTTTTCTCAAGAACTGTCAAACCACAGAACAGGGGGTTTGTGAGGACAAAAAATAGATAAATTTACTTTGCAGTATAGCATGTACTTTATGAAAATGAATCAAGAGTCAAACCAAGCAAAAGAATTCCCAGAACATGTAAACTGGAAAGAATGTTTGTATATGTTTAAACCTCCTGAGTATGTATTTAACCATTACAGTGAAAAGCTATGTAAGGAGAATTGCTGTAGTTAAAAGTGTGCCTCTGGCAGTTGCCAAGCACCCAGCACACTGTTTACTATACCTTTTATTCCTTATTAAACATTTACAAAATTTAAAGCGTGAGCCTTGTTTCTCACACAGTTTGACCAAAAAACTGAATTTTGGGTACCATAGGATGGAAAAACGCCATGTGCTCTCCCATCACTGGGAGGGGGAATGAGGAGCCCCATTGGGTGCTGTGAAGAGGAAGAAGAGACCCCTGAGGGGAATCAATGCCCCCCAGTGCCACCCAGTGTCACAGCACATCATCATAGTCACAAGAATCCCACTG
Organism: Zonotrichia leucophrys gambelii; assembly: GCF_028769735.1. Lineage (NCBI taxonomy): Eukaryota > Metazoa > Chordata > Aves > Passeriformes > Passerellidae > Zonotrichia > Zonotrichia leucophrys. The sequence goes on along the minus strand of NW_026992407.1, from coordinate 41,042 downwards.
TCCCTCATAGGGTTCCAACAGCTCCGCATTGGTCACTTGTGGATCCCGAGGTGGGGCAGGGCTTGGGGACATCCATGGAGGCCCTGAGAGTGACATCGGTTGTGGGGACCTGCTTGAGGGTGACACTCGTGTGTGACGTGTCCCACTGTCTCCCCCTGTACTTACCCTCTGCCCACTTGGTGCTCCTGATGTGGGTGTTGAGCACAGCCCCCTCCTCCAGGGGGTTCTTGAGGGGATGGGGCTGTCTGAATGGTGTCTGGGGAGGGGGAGAGAAGAGTCCCAGCCCAAGCTCCCCTGTCCTGGAGCTTCCTGGCAGCTGCAAAGAAAGGGGAGGGGGTGACCAAGTGGAAACCGGGACCCCTGAACCTTCCTGGAACCTCGGCAGCTCCAACCACACACAGGACACCCAAATCCCCACTGCAGCCCTGAATCCCAGTGGATCCCTGACTCCCCTGGACACTCTGAGCACACCTGAAGCTCCCAGAACTTCTGCATCACTGAAGTGCACCCAGTCCCCCTGATGCCTCGAACTCTCTGGGTCCCCAGAACCCCAAGCAGTGAGGGGTACCCCCAAACTCCTCCAAGACACCAGAAAGATCCCCAAACATCCCTGCACATCCATGCAGGAGCTCCCCAGATCCTCCAGGAACTCCCAGTGTCACCCCAATGTTCCTCAAAGTCCACCCAGGGAAGGCCTTGGGGCCCAACCAAGACTCTCAAAATTCCCCCCAAATCCCCCAGAACGCCCAGCTGAGGTCACTGCAGGCTCAGTGTCCCCCAGCTCAGGGGCCCTGGGTGCTGCTGATCTCTGTCCCCACTCTGGGGGCTTCCCCTCTCTCCAGGATCCTCTTATCACCTCCACTGTCACCCACCCCAGAAGTGCCACCAGTGAGAGCCCCCGATGACAGCCAGGAGCAGGAGCAGGAGCAGGAACAGGAGGGTCCTGCCGACATTCACAGCCACTGTTGGGAGCAGAGGGGACACATTGGGGTCACCCTGAACTGTAGGTGTCCTGAAACCCCAGCAACCCTGTGGGACCCCACCTGTGACCCAGGGTGAGCCAGGTGTCACCTCCAGGGCCAGCTCAGGGCTGAGTGCCCGGAACACGCGGTGCCCATCCTGTCCCAGCTGGTTGGTGGCCACGCACTGGTAGGTGCCCGAATGTCCCACATTGACGTCCCTGAGCTCCAGGAGGGGACCCTGGGCCACCTCCTGCCCGTTGTGCAGCCAGGTGAAGGTGACAGGGGCTGAACCCACCTGCACCAAGCAGAGCAGGGTCACATTGTCACCTGCACGCACCTGGTGTGACATGGGACTGAGGGTGATGGTGGCATTGGCCACGGGCACTGTGGGGACAGAGACTGGACTGAGAGCACAGGGAGGGACTGGCAGCCAGTGAGGGGTTAGGGACTGGCAGGAAAGGTTGTGATGGGGCATGTTGGGGAAGGGGTCACACCATGGAGGGATGAGGGGACACAGGGAAGAGGTGGAGGGACAGAAGAAAGGTGTCTGGGGAACATGGAGGTGCCCAGGCAGGGGACTGGAGGAGGATGTGGGTGTTCCCTATGCCCATCCCTGCACTCACAGTGCACCGTGACATGGAGCTGGTCGCTCCTCTTCCGCATGCCCCCCCTCGGAGCGCACCTGGCAGCTGTAATTCCCTGAGTGGGAGACCCCAACAGAGGGCACCAGCAGCTGCAGGGACCCCTGCAGGCCCCCCACCACCTGCCCATCCCAGTAGAACACGTGCAGGAGGGGGGCTCGGGGCCGCAGGGGGCTGGGGGTGCTGAGGCAGCTGAGAGTCAGGGGGGACCCCACGGTGGGCTTGGGGGACCCTCCAGCACTGGCACCAAGAAGAGCTCAGGGAAGGAGAGGGGAGCTAAGGACTGTGACTCTGAGTCTGCTGGGAGGTGGGGTTGGGGGTGTCAGGAGATTGGAGTTCCAGCCGTGGGGTGCTCACTGTGCACTGTCACTGTCACCGGCACTGAGAGCACCCACGAGGACATGTTGGAGCTCACCCAGCCCCCACAGCGGTAGCGGCCACTGTGGTTCAGCTGCAGAGGGGAAAGGGACAGCACAGTCCCATTGAGGGACCCCTACACCTCCTTGTCCTCATAGCAGAATTGCTCCTCAGTGACCGACATGTTCTCCCACTCCCTGTGCCCCCTCCCCACTGGTCTCTGCCTCTCTGGGGTCAATCCCCAGGGTGTCAGGTCCATGCCCAGGGCACTCACCCCAGGATCAGCGCCACCTTCCCAGCCATCCTGGTGTCTCCAGCCATGTGCACTGGCTGTCACTCGCTGCCAGGGTGGCTGTCCCCTGGGTGGTGGCTCTATGGCCAAAGGGGAAGGAAGCGAGGTCAGGTCTCTTCCTCATGTGTAGGTGACACCTGGTGGTGGCAGGGTGACCACAAGCTGGGGACAGGCTGTGGGCAGGGAGGGGACAGGATGGGGACAAGACAGAGTGGCAGAAGGTGGGACATGGGCTTAGCAGGAGTGAGGGGCACAGGGTGTTTGGAGAGCCAGGGATGGGTTCCAGGGGAATGGGGAGCCCTGGGATTGGGTCCCTGGGAATGGGGGTTCTGAGGAGTGGGAGTCACCAGGGATGGAGGTGCCATGGGAATGGGGGTGCCCAGGGCTGGGGGAATGGAAGTCCCAGAACAATGAGGGCTCCAGGGATTTGGGGTCAGGGGATGGTTGTCCTAGGGATGAGGGTACCAGGGGAATGAGGGATCCAGTGGGCATGAGGGTTTCTGGGAGAATCAAGGTTCTGGGGGAAGGGGAATGTCTGGTAATGGAATGAATGGGAGAGGGTTCCTTGGGAATGAGGTCCTGGGCCATGGAGATCCTGGGGAATGTGAGTACTGGGATGGGGTCCCCGGGACAAGGGGACTGAAGGAATGGGGGTCCCATGGTTGGGTTCCCAGGGAAATGAGGGTGCCAGAGATGGGCAGTGGCTTGGTGGGTCTGTGGTTTGGAGCCCCTGCCCTGAGTGCCTCAGATTTTGGGGTGACCCACAGCCCGGCACAGGCCTTGAAGTGTTCCGATGGCCTGGGGGTAACGCCAGGGAGATTCTGAAGGGCTCTGAGTCTGTGTGCCCCCAGCTCCCAGAGGCTTTTTCCACTCTTCATTTCCATTTCCTCCTTTTGATCCCTCAATTTCACAATGCCCCAGTTTGTTCCTTGATTATTCTGGGAAACAACTGAGCAGGGAATGGGTTGGGGGAACCCCAGAGTAAGGCAAGTAAGGGTTAGGGGTCTGCAGGGAGGGCTGGGGAGGCTGTGGGGGATGGGGGTGTCTGGCTGTGTGCCCCAACACTTTCACTTTTTCTGTCCTGCAGAAGAAGGAAGAGGCCGTTTGTGCTGAGTGTCAGATGGGGGGGGTGGGGGGGGGATGTTCTGCGATGGGGGGATCCTGTCCCAGGGGGGACGCATACTGGACAAGGGGGTCCTGTCCTGGAGCATGGCAGCTCCGGGGGGCTCCAAATTTCTCCATTCTTGCTTGTCCCCTGCAGGATCTGAGCCAGCAAGAGCAGCTGGGGAATGGAGCACCAGCCAGGAAGGAGCTCCCAAACTCCTGCTCCTTGAAGCCAGTGGCCATCCAAGGGTGGGGCCCAGCCATGGCCCAGCCCCACTGCACAGGGATGGCCATTGCCCAGCCCTGCTCTGCCCAGCCCCAGGGGGCAGCCAGCACCTGAGGGTCCCCCCTGCCCCCTTGGCTTTGATTCTGGCAGCTTTAGAGCTGCTGCAGAGGTGAGAATTCTGTGGGTGGAAAAAGGCCTGCCTGTGGTTTTCTCAGCCCTGCAAGAAGCACAAAACCCAAAGGGAGCTCAAGCAGTGGCTCTGTGAGAGCCTTTGATGGCTTTCAGAGCAGGGCTGGCTGGAAACCACCCCTGCAAGGGCAGCTGTGAGGGAACCAGTCTGGAAATGCAGCAATTGATCATTTACTCCCTGTCTCCAAGGGACTAAGAGAGCCCCATAACTACTGCAAATGCCAAAACAATCTGCTCAACAACCTGACTGGGTCCTCTTTCTTGAACAAAACCTGCAGCCCTTTGAAACATCATGGAAAGAAAGTTTGGGTTCTGGCTCGGCTGCCAGACAAGAGGGAAATGTGGGAAATATTGAGCAGTGGCTCTGCCGTATGGCCATGATGGAGCTGTGGGGAGTGATCCTGTCTGGATTTTAGGTGGCCCCAAAGCTGCTCCATCCCTGCTCTCCTCACCTGCACAGGGCACAGGGAATAGAGGGGGCTCTGCCCCACACCTGCTGCACCCCTTCCAGGGTACCCCTCCACTTCCCGGAGCTGTGGGAGCCTTACCCTGGCAACGCTCGGTCCCCACACATCGCGACAGTGGCTTCGGGCACGCTGCCACAGTTGGTTCGGACACCTTGTGACCATCCCGGCACTCGCAGCGTGATGGCAGCTGGGCCCCTTCCCGGTGCTCCAGGACCACCATTGTGGTCCCTCCTTTCCACAGACCCCACCGCAGGGTCTCTGCTCCCCCCTGTCCCGGGGTCTCCCCTCCGCCGTTTCGCTCCCTCCACGCTCGGGGCTCCCCAGTGGGGTCCCGGTCCCTCCATCCCGGCCCCTCCCACCCGCTGCCCCCCGGCCCCTCCGGCCGCGCCCCCCGACAGCCCCGGGGCCGGCACCGGCAGAGGCTGCCGAGCCCCTGCAGGATGAGACGTTCCTGGGGCAGCACCGGCTGAGCGGGGCCCGGCTCCCTCAGGCCGTCCTTGCCCGCAGCACTCGGGCTCCAGCAGCCCCGGGCTGCTCCTCGGGATGTGCCGACTGCTCCCGGAGCACTGCCCTTTGTCGGGATCGAGCCAGAGAACACCCGAATCATCCCACCAAGGCCTGGGCCGGGACCTCCTGTGAGGCTGTGCCTGAGCCCTGAGAGGTTTGGGAGCCCTATGGGTGTCACTGCTCTGTCCCAAAATCTGGGTGGAGCAGGAATGGCAAGTGGTGCCCCAACATGTCCCTGCCCCGTGGGCCTCCCCTGAGCACCCTGCAGAATTCCCGGTGCTCCTGGTCCACCTGCATGGCCAGGTGCTGTTCCTGTGGGCCCCCTGCTCCAGCCGCTCCTGCCTCAGCCCCAGGATCCCAAAATCCCCAGGAGAGGCACCGGTGCTCTGTGTTTTGCATGGGGTTGCTTTAGGAATGCAACGGAACTTCAGGAACTCCAGCACTAATTACACCACCTCCTTAAGGGTCTGCAGCTCCCAGAGCAGCACAGGGACATTGGCCCAAACAGCTCCAATTTAGCCCCATCTTGCCCTCCTAAGACACTGCTCTCAGCCCCGGCTGTACCTGTAGTCCAGTTGCAGCTGCAGAGCCCTCAGGGCTGTGCCTCTGCTCTCTTCTTCCTCCTCCCCTGGGGCTGCTGTGTCAGAACCAGCAGTGGCCCAGGAACAGCAGGAACTCCAAATGTGCTCTGCAGCCACCTGAGGAGCCCTGGCAGAGTCAGCACCGAGCACCAGCTTTCCTCAGCATCCCAGGGAACTTCAACATTCCCAGAGCTGCTGTGCCGAGGCTGAAGGAGGAAAAGGGAATGAAAGGCTGTAAAGCGACCAGAAGTGATGTTGTGGACCTGAGACCTGCCTGGGCACTGACTTCTTTTCATCCGGGATCATAGAGAGCTGTTGCGGGTATTGCACAGGGCATTTGCCTGGCTGCGGTTATAACTGCCACAAAAACCAACAGCGCTGAGGAGGAGGGAAAGTTCTGGATTTGTCTTGTTTGTTCTATTCTGGTTTATAAATTTCCTAGTAAAGAGCTGCTATTCCTTTTCTTACAGTTCTGCCTGGAAGCCCCATCATCTTTGAAATCAAAAAATGGTTTTTGACCTTGGGCCAACTTTCCATTCCAGGAACATTCCCACTTTCCTTGGCAGATATTTCTCATTTAAATGAGTGGCACACTCCGGGGTTCCAGTGTGGATGGGACAGACATGCCAAGAAGAGTCAGTGTCAGAGACTTGGCGACCTCATGCTCTGCCTTTTAAGCCAGCTGGGCCACCAAGGGCCCTCTCCTCAGATGGCACTTCTGGTCACCCAGCCACTCAGGACCTGGTGTGTCACACTGTCCCTGTGTGCCATGGCTGAAAGACTGATGGACAGATGGGACCATGTCTCTCCAATAGCAAGGCCTGACCTACCCCTGCCACACACAGCTGTTCCAAAATATCTCCAGACATCAAACTTTTCCTGTCTCTGACACCCCACACTGTGCCATGGCCTTACCCCGACTGCCCTATGAAAGGGGGAGGCTCTGGAATCCCCACAGGGACTTTTTGAGATCCTGGTGTGGGGAACACGGCAGAGGAGGGGTTTGGTACAGGGGACAAGAGAATCCAGAGCCTCCTGAAGGCTGCTTTGGCCATTAGAGCAAGGAAGGTCCGGTGTCCTGCCAGGTTCCTCTGGTGGAGGAAACAGGGGAAAAATCGGGTTTGTTCCTTGTTAGGTCTTTCCCAGGAAATTTGCCCATGTGTGACGATTTGGACTCAGAACCTTGTTGCTGTTGCTGTTGGTTTTATTCTTTCTGGTTGCTCTTTCAGGAAATTGTTCTTCTCTCAGCCCTTTGGGATCTTGTCCCTCCATGGGGAGGGAGAGGTGCAATTGTTAGTGACAGCACACTCACGAGTGGATGCCCATTGGTGGGGACCCCCAGTGCCCCTCAATTCCCCCCAGTGTCACAGCACATTCCCGTAGATGTCACCGGGTTCCTGCAGTTGCCCCTGGGGTCCCTGCAGCTCCGCGTAGGTCACATGGGGATCCTGGAGGGTGGTGGCACGGGGGGACACTGCGAGAGACATGGGCTGTGGGATCTGGGTGGGGTGACACTGGTGGGTGACGTGTCCCTCTGTGTGTGTCCCCCCCGTACTCACCCCCTGCCCTCTTGGTGACCCTGACTTGGGTGTACAGCACCTCCCCCTCCTCTGGGGGGGCCGGGAGATCCGGGAGGGCCCTGAGGGAATAAAGGGGACATGGGAGAGTGAATGGGAGATCTTTGGGGTTGGGGTAAAAGGGAAGAGTGTGGTTTGAGCCCCCCACTCACCTTTCCTTGTTCTTCCTGGCAGCTGCAATGGAAGCAGGGGAGGAGTGACTGTGGGGCCCCAGGGCCCTGACCACTCTCAGGATTCCTGAACTCCCATGGGGCCTTGTAGCATCCCTGAAGTGCCCATGAAGTCATGAACCTCCACAGTGTCCCCAACCAACTCAGCCTCAAAAACCCAAAGCCTTCCAAGGACAGAGAGTCCACAAACGCCCCCAGGGCCCCTGAAAAACCACTAAAATCCCTGCAGGACCCTCCAGCACCTCCCCAAACTCCAAAGGACTCCCAGAAAAGGGTTCTGGGACTGTGAGTGCTTCCCTTTCGCTCCCCAACTCTGGAGGCCTCTACGTCTCCCTGGGGCTCCCATCCCCCCGTTGTCACGCACCCACACGGTGCCACTGGTGCCAGGCCACAGTGACACCCATGAGCAGAAGCAGGAGCAGAAGGGCCCCACCGACCCCTGCAGCCACTGCAAGAAATGGAGGGGGACACATCAGAGTCAGCCATCACTCCAGGGGTCTGCACCCCACAGTGACCTTGCTTGATCCCCACCTGTGTCCTTCTGTGTCCCTTTGTTTTGCGGTTTCAGCTCCAGGGCCAACTCTGGGCTGAATGCTCGGAACACGTGGTGCCCGTCCTGTCCCAGCTGGTTGGTGGCCACACACTAGTAGGTTCCCAAATGTCCCACATCAACAGCCTTGAGCTCCAGGAGGGGACCCTGTGCCACCTCCTGGCCATTGTGCAGCCAGGTGAAGGTGACAGGGGCTGAGCCCACCTGCACTGAGCAGAGCAGGGTCACATTGTCACCTGCACGCACCTGGTGTGACAGGGGACCAGGGGTGATGGTGGCATTGGCCACAGGCACTCTGGGGACACAGACAGGGCTGAGGCCACAGGGAGGGGCTGGCAGATGGTGTGGGGAGATAGGGACAGGGAGAAGGGTGTGATGGGGGATGTTGGGAATGGAGTCACAACATGGAGGGGTGAGGAGACAAGGGGAGGGATGGAAGGACCCGGGAAAACTGTCTGGGAGATGTGGAGGGGCCCAACCAGGGGACCTGAGAGGGCCGTGTGGACTCCCCATGCCCGTCCCCGCACTCACTGCGCACCATGATGCGGACCTGGGTGCTGCTCTTCCTCACAGACCCCCCTTGGAATGCACCTCACAGTCATAATTTCCCAAATAGGAGACCCCCATTGTGGGCACCAGCAGCTGCAGGGACCCCTGCTCACCCCCCCCCCCCACCAGTCCCTGTAGAACACGTGCAGGAAGGGGGCTCAGGGCCACAGAGGACTGGGGGCGCTGAGGCAGCTGAGAGTCAGGGGGGACCCGTCAATGGGCTCAGGGGGACATTCAAGTACAGGTACCAAGAAGAGCTCTGGGAAGGAGAGGGCAGGTGAGGACTGTAATTCTGAGTCCACTAGGAAGGGGCTTTGGGGATATCAGGAGATTGGAGTTCCAGCCATGGGGTGCTCACCGTGCACTGTCACTGTCACTGCTGCTGACCGTGAGATAAAAGACCTCACCAAGCCCCCGCAGCTGTAGCGGCTGCTATGGTTCAGCTGCAGGGGGGACAGGGACAGCTCGGTCCCATTGACAGGCCCCGTCAGATCCTTCTCGTCCTGGTAGAATCGCACCCTGGTGACCGTGTTGTTCCACCATCCCCGGCAACGCAGTGTCACCGTGTCCCCTTCCAGCAGTGCCCGTGCTGGCACCTGCAGCACCAGACGGTCTGTGCGACAGAGGGGTCCCCTCTCACTGAGGGGCTCAAGACAGGTCCATGGTGGGTGCCCATGGCACTGGGGACATCTGGGTGCACTGGGGTGCACTGGGATGTCCAGGTGTCCTGTAGACAGGCTCTCCCACACACGGGGTGTGAGGCCACCCACAAAGTGGATCCCACCCAGACCTGTCAGGGACCACCCTGATCATTTAAGATAACTCCTCACCATCTAGCACTGTCACAGGGGGGCTGCGCCTGGTGCCAGGTCTGTAACACGTATAGGTGCCACTCTCGGTGACAGCGATGTGGTGTGGTCCCTGCTGCCTCCAGCGCTGCCTGCCCTTGTACCAGGTGGTGGCACCGGCAGTCCCCAAGCCCTGGCAGGTCAGTGTCACCCGGTCCCACAGCACTGCCGGCCTCCAGGGGGGCTCCACCAGGAGCTGGGTGGTCTGGGCACCTGTGGGTGACAAGGGACACCAGCCTGCCAGGGCCAGCGTGGGGCTGGGTAGAGCAGGGCTGGGCCATGGCATCCCCCGAGGACTCACCAGCGAGGTCGAGGGTCTGGGCTGGAAGGGAGAAGGGACAGATCTGTGTGGGGGTGGCACAATGGGGACAGGAGCATGGGGGCACAGGGTGTGGAGGCTGTCCCTAAATTGTCCCCATGGGGACAGCAATTCTTGTGGGAAAGTGTGTCTGGGTGGTCCCCAAAAGATCTGGAGAGGGGGGACATGTCTGTGTCACAGCCACCTGTGCACCACATCCATGTGGCACAGACACCTCAGGAACAGGGACACCAAGGCCAGCCTTGGCTGAGGCAGAAAATGAGGATACTGTGGATATCCTGGGCACTATGACACCAAGGACACAACCCATGCAGGCCCAGGTCATCTCCATCTGCTCATGATCCCATACCCATGGCCACATCATCATGCTTCTTGTCCACTTCTGTCCCTGCATCCCAGTTCCATTGTCCCTGTCCCCAGAACTCCCTGATCCCAAAGGTGCCAATCCCCACATCCCTGTACCCACATCCTCATCCCTAAATTCCTGCCCCCTCTTCCTGTCCCCAAAGCCACCCTACATCTCCAGTCCCAGCAAGGTCCACTGTCGGTACCATGGACTGGAACTGCTGCCATTGGGGACCTCTGAGGACCCCCTATGCCCCCTCCTCTCCCCATACTCAGGGTGTCAGGCCCGTGCCCGGGGCACTCACCCCACAGAAGCAGCACCACCTTCCCGGCCATCCCGGTGTCCCCAGCCATGTGCACTGGCTGTCACTCACTGCTGTGGCCACTGCTCCGCTGGCTGGCGGCTCTTCGGATGAAAAGGAAGGAAGCGAGGTCATGTCCGTCCCCATGTGTAGGTGGCCCTTGGTGGGGGCAGGGTGGCTACAGGGTGGGGACAGGAAGGGGATGAGTGTGGGTGGGACACAGTGGGACATGAGGTTCACAGGACTGGGGGGCTAGGTTGGTTTTGGGTGCCAGGGCTGAGTGTCCAGGGGAATGGGGTCCCTAAGGAGGGGGAGTCATGGGTCTGGGGGTGCCCAGGGCTGAGGGGACTCAGTCATGGGAGTCCCAGGGGCATTTGGGCACCAGGGATTTGGGGTCATGGGATAGGGATGCTAGGGGAATGGTGGTTCCCATGGGAATGGGTTTCCTGAGAGAACCAAGGTGCTGGTGGAAGGGGGATTTCAGGGGATAGAATTAACAGGAGAGGGTTCCTTGGGAATGGGGTCCTGGGCCATGGAAATCCTGGAGAATGGCAGTACTGGGATGGGGGTTCCAGGGATAAGGGGACATAAGGAATGGGGATCCCATTCTTGGGTTCCCAGGGGAATGGGGGTGCCAGAGATGGGCAGTTGCTGAATGGGCACAGGGGTCTCAGCTTCTTCTCTGGGTGCATCAGATTTTGGGGTGACCCAGAGCCAGCCAAGCCCCCCTGGGAAGCTCATGTGCTGTGCAGGCTTCACATGGTGGTCCTGGGTAGCTCTGACTCTGTGCCCTCCCCTGCCCTTGACTTTAGTGTCTTTATTGCTTTTTTTCTTTATTTTGCTCACTTTTGTGCCAGGTCCCCTCACCCCCAGTTCTTAGCTCAGCAATCTCATGGAGCACCTGAGCAGGGACCAAGGTGGGGGGACTGAGGGAAGGGGCAATGGGAAGCAGGAGTTGCAGGGAAGGGTGGGGAGGCTGTGGGGAAAGGAGGTGTTGGCTTGTGCCTCCACAACGTTTTCACTTTCTTTTTCCTGGACAAGAAGGAAGAGGCCATTTGTGCTGAGAATCAGATGGGAAAGGGGGGCAGTCTCTGTTCCTGGGGTGGCACATCCAGGGGGTCCTGTCCTGGGGGGATCCTGTCCCAGGGGGTGACACATCCTGGCATGGGGGATCCTGTCCCAGGGGGTGGCGGTTCAAGAAATGTCCCTGCACATTCCTGGTGCCTTTCCCAGGGGTGGCACATCCTGGGGACCCCTGTCAAGGGGGTGGGGCCCAGCCATGGCCCAGCCCCACTGCACAGGGATGGCCATTGCCCAGCCCCGCTCTGCCCAGCCCCAGGGGGTAGCCAGCACCTGAGGGTCCCCCCTGCCACCCTGGCTTTGATTCTGGCAGCTTTAGAGCTGCTGCAGAGGTGAGAATTCTGTGGGTGGAAAAAGGCCTGCCTGTGGTTTGCTCAGCACTGCAAGAAGCACAAACCACAAAGGCAGTCCAAGCAGTGGCTCTGTGAGGGCCTTTGATGGTTTTCAGTGCAGGGCTGGCTGGAAACCACTCCTGTAGGGGCAGCTGTGAGGGACCAGTCCAGAAATGCAGCAATTGATCCCTTTGTCCCTTTACCCAAGGGTCTGAGAGAGCCCCAGCACTACTGCAAATCCCACAACAATCTGCTCAACAACCTGACCTGGACCCTCCTCCTCCTCCCTGCCTTGCCGTGGATGGACAGTGGCCGGATGCCCTGCACCCACCACAGCCGCTCTCTCACTGCCCTCCACACCTGGATGGAGAGAGAGAATTGAGCAAAGGGTTCCTGGGTTGAGACAAGGACCAGGAGAGATCACTCATCAAATCCTGTCAAGGGTAAAACTGCCTCAGAATTAGCAATATGAATTGAATTTATTGCCGACAAAATCAGAGCAAGATAAGGAGAAGTCAAATAAACCCTTCCATATACCTTCCCCCTGTTATGAACAATTTTGTAGTCATTGGCTTTCACTATTATATTGGTTTTTCCAAATTATTTTTATATAATACAGGTTGTAATCACTTTTTAACTGTTTTTGATACACTACAAATTGTCAGCCTTTTTACCCTAATCCCTGTGTAGAATATATATTTTAATGTGAAAAATACATTATAGTTTAAGCTCTCCCAAAATATCAAGATAGAGACAATGTGCTGCGTATTACAGCATTACCTGTTGCAGAAGTAGCTAATACCTTTATTTGTGTAACTAAGTGACAACGGTGAGAATAACTGAGATAATTTGTGAAATAGATATTGTTGATTTAATGTACTGGTGGAGTATCTCATCTGTATGAGAAGAACACATTGAAAAGTAGCAAGTGAAAAAACATCAAAAGGAAGAATGCAAAGAGGAATTTACCACTGACCCTTCTTTTCTCAAGAACTGTCAAACCACAGAACAGGGGGGTTTGTGAGGACAAAAAATAGATAAATTTACTTTGCAGTATAGCATGTACTTTATGAAAATGAATCAAGAGTCAAACCAAGCAAAAGAATTCCCAGAACATGTAAACTGGAAAGAATTTTTGTATATGTTTAAACCTCCTGAGTATGTATTTAACCATTACAGTGAAAAGCTATGTAAGGAGAATTGCTGTAGTTAAAAGTGTGCCTCTGGCAGTTGCCAAGCACCCAGCACACTGTTTACTATACCTTTTATTCCTTATTAAACATTTACAAAATTTAAAGCGTGAGCCTTGTTTCTCACACAGTTTGACCAAAAAACTGAATTTTGGGTACCATAGGATGGAAAAATGCCGTGTGCTCTCCCATCACTGGGAGGGGGAATGAGGAGCCCCGTGGGGTGCTGTGAAGAGGAAGAAGAGACCCCTGAGGGGAATCAATGCCCCCCAGTGCCACCCAGTGTCACAGCACATCATCATAGTAACAAGGATCCCACTGTCCCTCATAGGGTTCCAACAGCTCCGCGTTGGTCACTTGTGGATCCCGAGGTGGGGCAGGGCTTGGGGACATCCATGGAGGCCCTGAGAGTGACATCGGTTGTGGGGACCTGCTTGAGGGTGACACTCGTGTGTGACGTGTCCCACTGTCTCCCCCTGTACTCACCCTCTGCCCACTCGGTGCCCCTGATGTGGGTGTTGAGCACAGCCCCCTGCTCCGGGGGGTTCTTGAGGGGATGGGGGTGTCTGGATGGTGTCTGGGGAGGGGGAAAGGGGAGTCCCAGCCCGAGCCCCCCACTCACCTGTCCTGGAGCTTCCTGGCAGCTGCAAAGAAAGGGGAGGGGGTGACCAAGTGGAAACTGGGACCCCTGAACCTTCCTGGAACCTCGGCAGCTCCAACCACACACAGGACACCCAAATCCCCACTGCAGCCCTGAATCCCAGTGGATCCCTGACTCCCCCGGACACTCTGAGCACACCTGAAGCCCCCAGAACTTCTGCATCACTGACGTGCACCCAGTCCCCCTGATGCCCCGAACTCTCTGGGTCCCCAGAACCCCAAGCAGTGAGGGGTACCCCCAAACTCCTCCAAGACACCAGAAAGATCCCCAAACATCCCTGCACATCCATGCAGGAGCTCCCCAGATCCTCCAGGAACTCCCAGTGTCACCCCAATGTTCCTCAAAGCCCACCCAGGGAAGGCCTTGGGGCCCAACCAAGACTCTCCAAATTCCCCCCAAATCCCCCAGAACGCCCAGCTGAGGTCACTGCAGGCTCAGTTTCCCCCAGCTCAGGGGCCCCGGGTGCTGCTGATATCTGCCCCCACTCTGGGGGCTTCCCCTCACTCCATGATTCTCTTATCACCTCCACTGTCACCCACCCCAGAAGTGCCACCAGTGAGAGCCCCCGATGACAGCCAGGAGCAGGAGCAGGAGCAGGAACAGGAGGGTCCTGCTGATATTCACAGCCACTGCTGGGAGCAGAGGGGACACATTGGGGTCACCCTGAACTGTAGGTGTCCTGAAACTCCAGCAACCCTGTGGGACCCCACCTGTGACCCAGGGTGAGCCAGGTGTCACCTCCAGGGCCAGCTCAGGGCTGTGCGCCCAGAACACGCAGTGCCCGTCCTGTCCCAGCTGGTTGGTGGCCACGCACTGGTAGGTGCCCGAATGTCCCACATCAATGTGCCTGAGCCCCAGGAGGGGACCCTGGGCCACCTCCTGCCCATCTGGCTAGGTGAAGGTGACAGGTGCTGAGCCCACCTGCACCAAGCAGCGCAGGGTCACATTGTCACCCGCATGCACCTGGTGTTATGTCGAAGGAAGGGGACCAGGACACCAGTTGGTTCATCACAGGCCCTTCGGGTCTGGTCTGGTCCCGGTCCCTCAGGTCCTTTTGGTCCAGTTTATTGAAGAAAGTATCAAACACTTATACAGCAAATAATAAGCTAATGAATATTCTGTAAGCCAAGCAATCTATTGGTTAAACTATAGCATTAACTCATCTTCATTCCTTAGGGGTTACATCTCTCTTTTCTCATCTCTAACAAAATAACTGTTTGTTATTATACCACAGCTAGGCCCAAGGACACTGCTCTCTGTGCAGGTGCAGGACTTGGAATTAGCCATGGTTTTGTACTTTTCCATTTTCTAGCAGCTAAATTCCCAACAGTGTTACAGGAGACCAGGAGTGATGGTGGCATTGGCACTGTGGGGACAGAGACAGGGCAGAGGGCACAGGCTAGGACTGGCAGCCAGTGAGGGGTTAGGGATTGGCAGGAAATGTTGTGATGGGGCATGTTGGGGAAGGGGTCACACCATGAAAGGATGAGGGGACACAGGGAGGAAGTGGAGGGACAGAAGAAAGGTGTCTGGGGAACATGGACGTACCGAGGCAGGGGACCAGAGGAGGATGTGGGAGTTCCCTGTGCCCATCCCTGCACTCACAGTGCACCGTGACACAGAGCAGGTCGCTGCTCTTCCGCATGGCCCCCCCTCAGAGCGCACCTGGCAGCTGTAATTCCCTGAGTGGGAGACCCCCATGGCGAGCACCAGCAGCTGCAGGGACCCCTGCGGGCCCCCCACCACCTGCCCATCCCGGTAGAACACGAGCAGGAGGGGGGCTCGGTGCCGCAGAGGGCTGGGGGTGCTGAGGCAGCTGAGAGTCAGGAGGGACCCCTGGGTGGGCTCAGGGGGACCCTCCAGCAGTGGCACCGAGAAGAGCTGTGGGAAGGAGAGGGGAGGGGGGTTTCTGAACCTGAATCCCTGGGGAGGGGCTGTGGGGCTCTCGGGGTGGCAGCTGTTGGGGTGCTCACCGTGCACTGTCACTGTCACCTGCAATGACCACCAAAACTCCCCTGATATCCCGAATTTCACCCAGCCCTCGCAGCCATACTGGCCTCTGTGGTTCAGCAGCAGGGGGGACAGAGACAGCTCCTTCCCGTCTCAGAGCGCCTCCAGTTTCTCACCCTCGTGGTAAAAAGAACACGGAGTTGATTACGCTGTCCTGCCAGCCCTGGCAGTGCAGTGTCACCGTGTCTCCCTCCAGTAGTGCCTGTGCCGGCACCTGCAGCACCAGACAGTCTGGGGGAGAGCACGGGAACACCCCCATTGGGTCACAACCCATGCACCAGGCTCTCCGATTCCAAAACCAGTTCCACCCAAACTGAGATGCTCTGGGATTTCCCCAGAGCAGGGAATGAGGTCTGGTCACACAGGAGGTCACTCATGGAGCGGAGCCCACCCAGGACCCTCGGGGTCCCTGCGGGTGCCAGTTTGGGGATGCCCAAACCCCCCTCCCTGTTTGAGACTCTCACAGAGGGGCTGTGCTACTTCCAGGACTATCACATGTGTAGGTGGCACTCTCGGTGACAGTGAAGTGATCAGGTCTCTTCTGCCACCAGTGCTGCCCGTCCTTGTGCCAGGTGGTGACACCTGCGGTCCTTGAGCCCTGGCAGGTCAGTGTCACTCGGTCCCACAGTACCGCCAGCCTCCAGGGGGGCTCCACCAGGAGCTGGGTGGTCTGGGCACCTGTGGGTGACAGGGGACACCAGCCTGCCAGGGCCAGCGTGGGGCTGGGGACAGTGGGGTGGGGCCATGGCATCCCCTGAGGACTCACCAGTGAGGCCGAGGGTCTGGGCTGGAAGGGTGAAGGGGCAGATCTGGGTGGGGGTGGCACTGTGGGGACAGCAGCACGGGGCACAGGGTGTGGGGACTGTCCCTAACTCTCCCCATCGGGTCAGCAGTTGTTTTAAGAAAGTACATGGGAGTGGTGCCCAAACGAGTTGGCAAGGCAGGGGGCCATGTCTGTGTCACTGCCACCAGTGCACCACGGGTACATTCCTGTGGCACAGACACCTTGGGAAGAGGGACACCGAGGCCACCCTGGGCTGAGGGAGAACATGGGGACACTGAGACAGAGTAGAGATCCATCCTGAATTAGGTGAAGTGTCTAACAGTGGTGAAAAGTCTGTGAGGCCAAAGCTGAAGGAAAAACTTGTATGCCGAGACAGCAAGGAGACAGAGAAAAAAAAACAGAAAAGACCACGAGGTCAATTTGCCCCGACCCAGAAATTCCTTTGATAAAGAAGAACTGGTGCTAAATGTCATGCGGGATGAATATGTATGAACTTATTGTGAAACTGTATGCATATGCATTTGGAAGGGGGATAAAAGGAGGTCTGAAATTTTCAGGGGTACGCATGCCTTTTGAGGAGAATTTTCTCTGTGTGCGTCTGGCGTCGTAAATAAACATACCGAGCTTTACAACTTTTATAAAGTTGTGAGGTTTCTTCTTTTCTCCGCAAAACATTTTGACGAGCCAGCCAGGAGTTCTCTGTCCCCACGGGGGCAGGGGGGATAGACGGACCTCCAAGGCGTGCCCTAGGATTTTTTTCCTGTTGGGGCTCCGCTTGTCTCAACTTGCCACCTGCGAGGACAGACAACAACCCGCTGGCCTGCAGAGGAAGATACGGTATGTACTGAGGGGCCCCAGGGGGGAGGAAGGAGAGCAAGGGAGTAAACCACCCAGAGACGTCTGGGTTCATGGATTCAGCTGATAGAGCAGCTGTATTAGAGATGGGGTTCGTCGTTCTGATAGAGCAGACCGCTAGCGGCTTTGGGGGTAAGCCGGGTGAACCCGTGTATGTGTGTACTGGGGATTCGCAGTTCTGATAGAGCAGAACTGGTGAGCCCGTGTGTGTTTTGTTTGTGTATGTGTGTGATGTCCGGACACTGTGTTGCTGTATAGTTAATGTGTGTGCTCAGTGCGCTGTGTTTGTGATCGTGCAGGTGATAAGCGTATGGTGTATAAAAGAGAGTAAATCTACAGTGCCCTACAGTGCGGGGGGTCAGTACTCTCCGTGTTTGAAGCAGCCGAGTGAGGCCAGAGGCGCCAGCTGCAGCAGGCTGCGGGGGCAGGGAGAGAAGTGCCCTGCGGAGAAGCGAGTGGAGGAATGTCAGTGATGGTATTTATCGTGTTTGAATGTAGTGATTTGTGTAGATTTGGTACATTTTAACCATGAGTATGAGCTCAGAGAGTTCCTTTGCCTTGGATGTTTGGACTTGATCTCTAGACTGTGTGCTGTTATTTTGATTGTGTCCAGGAAAAATTGATGTGAGTAAATGCCGAATTATGGTATGCTGTGTTGTGTTGAGAAAAGTGAGCACTTTGAGAAATATGCCCTTTCCCAGTGATTTTGTGTGGTGATTTTCTTCCGCTGCATTGTGGTAATTTGATTCTCAGATTGTATAGTGGTGTTTGTGGAGATTTTAAGATTTAGTTGCAACAAGAGTAGCATTTTACATAGGAGAACTATAGTACGGTGATTTATGCTTAACCACGATAAAGCGAGTTAAAGGAATTCCAAGAATTCTCCCCCTCACAGCAATTCAAGCCTTGGCTCTAGTGAATTTGAGATAAAGGGGGGGGGGTGTGTGTGTCTGTCTCTGTGGGCATATCAGAGTTTCGGCTGTGACTAGCACAGCCTTTTTGCAAAGCAGCAAAACAAGTGTAAGTAGACACAGTGCTTAATTAGATTGTGCAAGAAGAGAACTAGAAAAGACTGATATTTTGTAAAACAGAGTTTATATAGAAGGGATGAATGAGATTAATTAGTTAATGAGAATTATGAGATTTATGAGATTTATAAGACTTCAGTTGATACTGCAGTAAGTCTTTACTGGAAACAATCTGCTGAAAGGATTTAAAGTTCTCTGTAACAAACAGAATAGCCAGCCTTTGCGGGCAATTTTGGGGAGCCTTTGGTACATCAAGAGGCTAGCATGCTGTGTGAGGTGACAGTGGCTGTGCCCTGGGCACAGGGACAGCTCTGGCTGCCCTGTCTCCCCAGGGAACACAGGGAATGGCCTGTGAGCAAAAGCTGGATGTGCAGGTATTATTGCAGAGCGGTGTTTATGAGAAACACTGGTATTGCTGTTTTGCTGTTCTAATAAGTGTCAAGGCACACGCCCCAAGTGTAAATTAGAGGTTTCTGGTCAAGCGGATTCAGAACCTAAGGTCTTAGAGCTTGTGTGTGGGAATCACGCCTGATACCTGCCACCTGGAGCTGTGTGTATAGGAGGAAAACTGAGAAACTACTGTGAAGGTCTGTAAAAAGGTTTGAGTGGAAGCGAGATAGGGCAAGGAGAAATAAATAATGAGAACTGACCAGAGCAAACAGGTTCCTAAATTAGCCCCTTTTGGGAGGGGCTCACTGGGAGGAGGTTGCCAGTAAGAGCAGCTCAGAAAATAAAAAGATTTATAGTGCTTCATTGCTGTTAGTACTGTTTTATAATAGGAAGATAAATGGGATAGTTTTTGTATGCTGAAATGTCTTTTGTTTTAAGAAATCACCCAGAATGACAAAGAGACTGTGAGATCAGACTGCTCTCTGGTCTTGGCCCCTGAAAAGGAAAACAAGGCAAAGAGAAAGCAAATCAAACATGTTGTTCAGCATGCAGCATAAGATAGCAACGTATGAAATCAGTCAAGGATTATCACGCTGAAATGCAAAGCAATCACAGTTCGCAAAATGAGTACATATGATTTGTAAAGGCTTCCTCCCAAGGTAAGGGAGGAGGGGTAAAGGTAACCTTCCCAAAAGGGAAGAATTTTTGTCGGCACAAGGGTCATGTGTTCAGTTTTAAATAAAGCTTTAGTACCTGTGGTAAATGATTATGTTGTAGTGTGGGGAATGAACAACTGGCCAGTCTGAGAAGGCATACTTTTGCAAACCTTTAAAGTAACATGTGTACTATGTGTACCTAAAAGCTTTTGTACAATTCGCTCAATTTGCTAAACATTCTCAAATGAGAAAGGTTACTCTGGAGGCAAATAATATAAAGATGTTAGGCTTAATATTAACAGACACTGAAATTAAGAAAGACATTAGTAAGGAGATATTAGAATAAGTAAATAAGTGTTTTCAAGGGTATGGGCCTCTGCTGTACCAGGGAGAGTGAAAGATGCTCCCCCATGGGATGCTCCCCCATCAAGCTTAATGAAAGAACACAACCAGTGAGAACTGAGTAGTACCCTCAAAGGGAAGGTAAGGAAGGAATCAGTCCAATAACTGATAGTACTGGATTAAGGGCTGTCAATAAGATAACACAGAATTTGTACCCTGTGGTAGCAAATCCATAGACCTTACTGACTTGTTTAACACCTGAGCTAACCTGGTTTACTGTTTTAGGCCTAAGAGATGCCTTCTTTTGCCTCCCTATCCACGAAGCCAGCCAGAAAATTTTTGCATTCAAACACAAGCTCACATAGTCCATGTGCCTGAAGGCTTCAAAATTCTCCACTCCGATTGGAGAACAGCATGCAAAGACCCAGAGTCCCAGGAAGCTCCACAAGAGGAAAGGAGGCTGTTGCAGTACATAGATGATCCTCTAGTAGCCACTCGGACGAGGGAAGCGAGAAAAGCCTGGACGGTAAGCCTTTTGAATTTCCTAGGACTCCAAGGACGCAGAGTCTCAAAGAAAAAGGCACAGGTAGTGAAACAGAAGGTAATCTACCTGGGGTAAGAAGTGAGTGCTGAGCAGCAGACTTTAAGGCAGGGAAGCCCTATGCCAAACCCTGAACCCCAGACAACGAAAGAACTCCAAACCTTCTTAGGCATGGCAGAGTAGTGCCAGCTGTGGGTTCATAATTATGGACTGTTCGCCAGACCCCTCTATGCTCTTATTACCAATGGGAACTGAGATCTCCAGTGGACAAGAGACGCCACACGGGCCTTTCGCCAGCTAGAGAGTCCCCTCATGTCGACTCCAGCTTTGAAACTTCCAGATGTAAGTAAAGCATTCTTTCTATTTTTCCATGCAAGGAATTGCCCTGGGAATATTGGCTCAAGACTTGGGTCCATACCAGAGGGTAGTTGCTTACTTCTCTAAGCAACTAGATGCAACAGCCAAAGGATGGCCAGGTTGCCTCAGAGGTGTAGCAGCAGTTGTGCTGAACATTCAAGAGGCACACAAGTTTACCCTGGGACAAAAATGACTGTGCTAGTGTCCCACACAGTGTCCGCAGCACTGGAAGTAAAGGGTGGCCACTGGCTTTCACCAGAGAGGTTTCTGAAATACCAGGCCATCATGGTAGAGCAAGATGATGGAGAGATAGTGGTGACTAATATTGTCAACCCAGCTTCTTTTCTCAGTGGAATCAAGGAGAAGCAGTACACCACGATTGCCTAGAGACCACTGAAGCTACCTACTCCAGCCGCCCAGACTTAAAGGACACTCCTCCGGACTATGCAGAGACCTGGTTCACTGACAAGAAAGCGACATTGCAAAGTTCACAGTGACTACCTGCAGAGAGGTAATAGAGTCTGGACCCTTACCAACAGGTACCTTTGCACAGGATGCTGAGATAAATGCATGGACCCATGCCTTAGAAACAGCAAAAGGCATTCAGAGTTGTGCATGCACATGGAGCCATCTAGAAGAAGAGGGGACTGCTGACCTCACAGGGAAAGAAGAGACAATCCAGCTGCTGGAAGCAGTTCAGCTACCTGAAAAGGCATATTAAGGCACACCAGAGAGTGAGCTTAAAATTGGAGGAAAGAAATGAGCTGGCGGATGGAGAAGCAAAGAAAGCAGTAAAGGGTGAGGTACAGATTTTCCTCGAAGGTAAGCCATAATACAATAATACTAATCAAAAGAGACGTACAACTGCAAGGGGTGGGCTACCACTGAAAGAGAGCTAGTAATCCCTTCCCGTTTTCATGGTTACTAGTGAAGGAAGGGCACTAGAAAACACACTAAGGCCTAACTACTTAAAGCCTTTTTATAGAGTGTGTCTCCTTTCTCGAAATGACCAAGGCTGCGAGTGATACAGAGTGCATTGGAATGAAGTGTTGACTTTGAAGTAGTAATTCCCACAGGCTTTCTAGAACACACATCTGATTGAAAGAATCCTTGTATCGTTGTCAGGAATTTATATGCCACTATCACTCAGGTGAGCTGATAATGTGATCCTTGCCTCCAGACTAACCTCAAAATATCCCCCCCCCCGGGCCAAAACTCGATCAGACTGGGAGAGGCCATGGGCCTGTACAGCAGCGGCAAATCAACTTTTCAGAACTCCCAAGGAAAGGGGGGTATCAGTATTTACTGGTATTAATAGATACATTTTCAGGGTGGCCAGAAACATTCCCCACCAGAACTGTCAAAGCTCAAGAGGTGACCAGATCATTTTTACAAGAGATAATACCACGCTTCAGAGTTCCAGCCACAATATCCTCAGATAAAGAATCACCTTTCATTTCCAAAATAGTGCAACAGATTAGTAGCCATCTAGGCATAGATTAAGAACTTCACACCCCATACGCCCCCAATCAAGCGGCCAGGGGAGAGAATGAATCATTTGATTAAGCAGCAAATCTAAGACTGAAGGCAAGAAGCTCTTCCACTAGCACTATTGCAAATTCAAACTAAACCTTTTGAGCTAAAAGGAATGCTGAATCCTTTTGGAATGCCTTATAGAAGACAATAGAATACAAGGGAATGTCCAGAATGTCCACTTACATGGTGGCATTAAGCAAACGGCTCAGAGAATTGAGAAACATGTGGCTGGAACTCGGAGCAGGGAGTTAGATAGCCTGGGGGATGATGGCACAGAGAAACTTCGGAACCATAGTGGGAGAGACCACTGCAAGTACCTCTCACCACCTTCACTGCAATCAAAATCAAGGAGCAGAATGCCTGGATCCATCACTCTGGGTGAAGAAGGCCCAGAAGCCCCTTCAGGAGTGACATCAGAGACAATGAACTGAGACTAAAACTTATTCGGGCAAAATGAGTATATTGCGGTCGGGAGTAGCTCATACTTTAGTGTACAGAATTGTTTTGTATGGAATTATAACTGAAGTTTTAGAACTAGAGAGTACCTCTACCCAAAGCAATGCTGAATGGCCTTGGTCCCTGGCATTTAATCAGTATACTGGATCCATGGGAAAACCTTCTGAGATAAAAGGATTTAAACATATCTACTGTAGTAATCCACGAGAATCAGGTATGTGAGGAGTAAGAATAGCAAGAACAGGAGCTGTGAACACTTCAGGAATCTGAGAGAGAAGAATCAAAGTAAAGTGCTTAGTCATTAATAGGATGGCTTATGAGAGACCAGATGTAATTAGTGTCTGAACCTCCCCTGGTGTATATGAACACCAGGAAGTCTGTGATAACCTAAGTGAATCAGACTGTTGGTGTAATTTCACCCTGATACAGTCTGTAGAAGTGACCTGCCTTTGAGCTCAAGTTACTGTCAGACTTTCATTTGAATTCAAAGTGGACATTGCCCTTTTTACCACAGCGGGCCTTATACACCCCATACTAGTTCAGACTCTACCCAAACTCCAAACTTAGACCTAACGTAGTAAAGAATGTGACTGAACAACAGCTATTATCCAATCCAGAATGGTCTCTCAAACGTGTGGAGTTGATAATGCAAATTAGCATCTCAAAAATCCAACCAGCCTGCTCCTCCTTCCTAAAAACTTCCTTTGAGGGCTGGACAACATGGTCACAAAAACAGGCATATCTCAAGAGCAGACAAGAAAGGAAGGAGCCAGCTCTCCTGGTGCCTAAAACCAGGAACACCAAGAAATCAGTTTCCTTAGGTCATTTTCCAAGCTGGTTGGCTGAACCCCCAGGCAATGGCTGGTAAAGGGCGCTGAACTGCAGGTGGTAAATTAACCCAAGCAAGGAAGGTGATTTTCCTTATTTATAGCTATCCCTTTTCCTACTGAGATTTGGATCAGTGATTGTCCCAGTCTGAGGCAGTTGGATTCTGCTTAAAAGAGGTAGAGAGAGAGACCCCCTCAGAGCACAGCAGCAGGCTGTAGGATTTTGAGCATCACTTTTGTACTGAGTGTTTCAAGTAGCAGAAACCTGATCCCAGTTTCTTCTGAGGCACTGCAATGAATTTAAGCTCTTCTCTCAAGATTTCCCCTCCATTATCTTCTGCCCTGAACACAGTCCACAGCTTGATCTTAGCTAGGGGCAAGGTGGGTGAGGTTTTGTAGACCAGGAGAGACATTCCTGCTTGCCACACATCTGGGAAATCAAGTGCTTTGGAGGGGGAGGGAGAAGTTAGATTCCCTGAGGTCTCTACATTTCAGAACAAACATCTGCCTCAAGTATGACCTAAACCTCTGTCAGATACACTTGTGAAGTGTGTCTGAATTTGCAGTGTGAGCCCAGCACATCCCTCTGGCAGGGAGGGATGGTCATGGACAGAAAGCAGTTCCTGTTCCCCATAACAAACATCTAACTGACATATTAGGGACAAGATTAGGACTTTTAAATGGAATTGATTCAGAAATACTGATGAATAAACTGGCTGCTGCAGCAAGTAGCCTAACAAAATTGAAGCAGCCTTTATAGTAATCTCTACTGGCATTAGGAACTAGCCAGTGACAGATTTCAAAAGTACTGCCAAAGTAAAGAAGTATGAAGAGGCCGGGGACCAAGACCACAAATTGATAGTAGAAGCACTTAGTATAGTTCAAGATAATGTGTCTTTAGCTTTCAGTTGTATACAATCACAGTTATGGATACAAGCAACAGCAGCTCTGATCATATAGGAAAGGAGTGAAGGTAATTTTCCAGCTGAAATTTGGAAAATTGAGTAGGATAATGCAATTGATTTTGAAAGGAAGTTTCAATCCTGGTGGACTATGGTGAATTTCACCTATGATCCTGTTTCTAATGTGGCCACTGCCTTTGTGCTTACCATACGTAATGCCACTGTTTATGTTATCCATCCCATCGTTGCCCTAGGATTAAACCATGGAAAAACAATACTCTATCCTTCAGAACATAGAGTGTGGGCACGAAAAGATGAATGAAAAGTGGCAGACAGTAAACTTAGAATCCTGCATTACTAGAGAACAAATGGGATTCATTTGTGAAAGCAATACTGTTAATGCCCAAGATGTGTTTGGACACTGAACAGAGTATTTGCCACTTTGAAATTCATCCAGTCACTGACCAGAAAACTGTGCTCGTATATACTGGAAAAGGGTGTATGTTTGAGAACTGCTTGTGCTGCTGTACAAATTGATAGCAATGATGTTATTCTGTCTAGTAGAAACCATTCTAATCTCTGTATTTGTAATTTTGTTAAGATTATTGGGTGTGATTTTTCGTATTTGGTACCAGTAACATCCCACCAGCTGATTACAGCCAATTACACAGTGTATCACAGACTACTACCTACCCCTATTGGGGTGAACCTTACATTGGTAAAACAATTAATTAAGCACCAAGACCTATTAGAAGTCTTGAAAGAAATCCAAGAAAGTGGAAAGAAAACCTTAATTACTGTCCAACATGATACAAAGGAGATAACCAGAGTTGTACAAAAAATAAAATATGGATCATCACTGGTGAGATGTGATCTTTGGGTAGTCACCAACTGCAAATGGAATCTTTAATAAGTTGTGCCAATTGTAGTTTTACTAATATTAGTTGGGATAAGCTTAGGATTATCTACTACATTGTTAATTTGGAACTGGAGAATACTACAACGAATGGCTGTACTAACCTCTTTATCAAACATACATAGTGAAGCATTAAAAGACACTTATTGTCATGAAAGTTTTCATTAAGTAAAAGAATTTACTTATTTCCTAGGAAAGGGGGGAATGAGACAGAGTAGGGATCCATCCTGAATTAGGTGAAGTGTCTAACAACGGTGAAAAGTCAAACGGCCAAAGCTGAAGGAAAAACTCGCATGCCGAGACAGCAAGGAGACAGAGAAAGAAAAACAGAGAAGACCACAAGGTCAATTTGCCCCGACCTAGAAATTCCTTTGATAAAGAAGAACTGGTGCTAAGTGTCATGAATATGTATGAACTTATTGTGAAAATGTATGCATATGCATTTGGAAGGGGGATAAAAGGAGGTCTGAAATTTTCAGGGGTATGCATGCCTTTTGAGGAGAATTTTTCTCCGTGTGTGTCCGGCGCCGTAAATAAACATACCAAGCTTTACAACTTTTATAAAGTTGTGAGGTTTCTTCTTTTCTCCGCAAAACAATAGTTACCATTGTTGGCATGAATCCTATTCATTTATCACACCACCATTTCCCTCATTCGATCCCTGGCACTCAGAGCAGCTAAGGAATGGAGTCACATCCAGGGGTGTCCCCAGGGCTCAGGACTGGAGCCAGGTGAGTTCAATCTCTTTATTGTTGATCTAGACAAGGTTATCGAGGGTGCTCTCAGTCAGTTCCCAGGTGAGCCCAAGCTGGTGGCAGTGTGGCTGTGCTGGAGGACAGGAAGCTCTGCAGAGGGATCTGGCCAGGCTGGAGCCATCCAGGGGCCCAGGACAATGGGATGAGGTTCACCAAGGCCAAGGGCCGGGTCCTGCCCCGGGCTCACAACCACCCCAAATCCCTGGCCCTGCCCTGCCCCTGATCCTCACAGCCTGTTCTGTCTCCTTCATCCTTGCATTGCCTGGGACTTTCTGGGACAAGGGAGCTCTGCTCTGGGGTGGAGGGAGGTCCAAGTGCCACCATTGGAGTGGGAACCACAACTCATCAGGTTTGTGTCCTTTGGGGGTCAGGAACTGATGAGACTCAGAGGCATAGAAAGTTTCTCTTCATGGCCAACAGACCATAGTCGAACAGGACACAATTTAATAACAATCACACTCTTCCCTGAGCTATGTGCAATGTCCCAGCAGTGTCTGATGAGTGCACCATCCACAGGTGATTTCCATACTAAACGTAATTTTAGACAAATGTGGTAATAGATATAAACACAATTAAGTTATTGTATCAGGATTCTCCTCCTGGAGTGGGTGCAAAACAGCTCCAACAATTCCTAATTTGCAAAATTTTCAGTGGTGGATGGAGAACAGAGGTCAGGCTGCTTTTCATGTTGAGGAAATGCTGAAGTCAGCCTGACTCATTTCATCTCCTCATGCCCTGGCTGATCTCCCCTCTTTCCCCTTCCACCCATTGGCTCTTGTCTCCTCCCAGCTCCCTGTGAAGAGCCTGGCTCTGTGTTCTCCATCCCCTCCTCGCTGGCACTGCCAGGCTGGGATGAGGAGCTCCTCAGCCTTCCCTGCTCCAGGCTGGACCAGCCCAGCTCCCTCAGCCTTTGCTCACAGCTCAAGGGCTCCAGCCCCAACTTGGAGGCCCTTCTCAGACCCTGCTCCAACTGCCAGACATCTTTCCTGTCCTGGGGAACCCAACCCAGGCCACAGTGACCTGGATAATCCACGTTCTTGATGTCCTGGTCACACAGCCCGGCCCCTTGTCCCCATGTCAGGCTCTGGGGTGGATCCTGCGGAACATCCTTTGGTGGAGGCTGTGGCTCCAGGTGGTCTGGGGGGATCCCAGGGGACAGGGACCCTGCTGGGCATGAACAGCATTGGACTTGTTGGGAGAAACTGTGAGGGGGAGCTGGGGCAGAGTGACCAAGCCAGTGACCTGACACAGCTCTGCTGGGATGTCACATAGCCCTGCTGGGATGCCACAGCCTGCTCTGTGATGTCACAGCCCAGTCTCTAATGTCACAGAGCTGGTCTCTGATGTCACACCAGAGTCTGTGATGCCATAGTCTGCCCTGTGATGTCACAGCTGGATCTCTGATGTCACAGATATGACCTATGATGTCATAGCTGCTCAATGACTTCATATAACCCACTCTGTGATGTCACAGCCCACTCTGTCACCTCTTGGTACCAGATGATAAATTGTCTCCACCAGGTGAGCTGACACCTGGAGCTTGTTTTCCACAACCCCAAGCCTGTGGAACCCACACAATGCCCATTGTGTGAGAAGGGGAACTGGAAGTTCAGCAGCCTCAGTGTCCTGCCAGCTCAGCCAGGCCCATGGGAACATTGGGGTCCCTGACCACCTGGGACCACTACAGAGACCCCCTGGAAAGAACAATCACTCCTGGGATGGATCCAGAATGTTGTTGCCAGCAGGTGCAGGGCAGGGATTCTTCCCCTGTCCTTGGGGGCACTGGCTGGTCCAGCACCTCGAGTGCTGTGTCCAGTTCTGGCCCTTCGAGTTTAAGAAGGACATGGAGGGCCTGGAGCGTGTCCAGAGAAGGGCAACAAGGCTCGAGAGAGGTCTGGAACACAAGTTCTGTGAGGAGTGGCTGAGGGAGCTGCTGGGGTTGTCTATCCTGGAAAAGAGGAGGCCCAGGGAGACAAGGCAGTGTCAGGGCACAGGTTGGACTTGATGATCTCCATGGCCTGTTCCACCCTTGCTGATTCTGGGATTCTCTGAAACCACCCTTGGAGCAGTTGCATGGTGAGCCCTGGGCCTCCTCTTCAGGAGCTCCAGCAGCCCAGGTCCCTCAGCTTCTCCTGCCAGCCCCAAAGCCCATCCTGTCAGTCCTGCAGAGCCTCTGCAGCTCCTCCTCACTGCCCAGAACAGGGAGCACCAGAGGCAGACACAGCAGCCCAGATGTGCCCCCCTGGCCTGGGGTGCCTCTGGCAAGGGAGCAGCACCAGGCACTGCAGGAGCCTGCAGACAATTCCTGCAGCACTTGTAGGATGATCCTGCTGCCCAAGGGACGTTCCCATGGGGCCAAGTTAGGAACTGCAATGGGGAGTGGGGCCAGAGAGGAAAGGGCAGACACAGATGGGCTGTTTGCAGGGGAGGGAACCGGGATGGGCAATGGGAAGACATTTGTATCAGGAAGAGGAAAGAAAGCAAAGGTGAAGCCAAGGAAATGCTCAGGGCAGTTTGGGGGTGGCTGCCAGGCAGCCCTGGCTCAGAGCAACAGTGTCTGCAGTGGGACAGGAAACTCCCAGCTGATGGGAATAAACTTTCTGGTTGACTGCAGAGGCCAGGACAAAGCTGAGTGGTTTCCCTGGTGTCCCCCAGCCCTTGCTGGCCCCAGGGGCTGATGGCATTTGTGCTCCCTCAGGTTCATGTCCCCACACCAACAGCATGGGGGTGGTCCCCCTGCTGTGTGCAATGCAAACAGGGGCTGCTGAGCCAGTGCTGCCGTGTCTGTGCCTGCAAGGATGGGACACCTGTGTGAGCTGGGGGAGAGGCCAGGGCTGCAAAGGGGGGATGTTGTTGCAGCTCCATGAGGACGCTCTGGGACGCTGCCCTGGGCTGTGCAGCGCACTGGGGATGGATCAGCCCCTGCTCTGCTGCTCCTTCCCATCTCCCCCAGGGCCCTTGCAGAGCCCCAGCCATGCTGTTTGCCCCCAGCCTGCCCACAGCCAGCCTGGGGCTGCTCACGGGGCTTTTCTGTGCTGAGCATTGGCCTGGGTGTGTTCTTGAGAGAGCCTGGGCAAGGAGCCTGGAGCCCCCAGGCCCTGGGCTGAGGTGCCAGCGCTGCCCCAGCAGTGCCCATGGCCTGTCCCTGCTGCAGCTCCGGCACTGCCACCCCCAGGGCTGTGCCCGGCCCCGAGAGCACTCAGGCCCTGCAGCAACACCAGGGCCACCAGGGCAGCGGGGCAGGGCCACGGCAGCAGCACTGGCAACACCAAGTGCTGCTGCTGCTGGGCACAGCTGCTGGGCCAGCACTGATCTGCTCCCAGCTCTGCACACAGACATTGCTGCTGCAGCTCCAGAGAAGGCAACAAAAGGGGGATCCCTGGTGAAAACTCTTCTGGGAGATCTTTTAGTTCAATTGAAGCCACCGAGAGTACAGCTCCTCGTTGACACTGTCTGGGGCCACAGGGAAGGTGGAGAGAAACAAAATGAGAAATGGCAAAACCAGTAGCATTTCTTTTGGACAATATTTAAAAAAATTAAAAATGAATGAAAAGGTTTAACCAACCACTGTACACCAAAAGAAAAATCAAAGATGACTTTTATTACAAGGGATTTTCAGAAATTGCCCAGCAGTTTAATGTTTCTGAAACCATCCAGTCATCAGTGACCTCCCTGCAGCCTTGAGCTCCTCGTTCCTCAGGCTGTAGATGAGGGGGTTCAGGGCTGGAGGCACCACTGAGTACAGAACTGACACTGCCAGATCCAGGGATGGAGAGGAGATGGAGGGGGGCTTCAGGTAGGCAAATGAGCCAGTGCTGACAAAGAGGGAGACCACGGCCAGGTGAGGGAGGCAGGTGGAAAAGGCTTTGTGCCGTCCCTGCTCAGAGGGGATCCTCAGCACAGCCCTGAAGATCTGCACATAGGAGAAAACAATGAACACAAAACAACCAAAACCTAAACAGACACCAAGCAATGAAATCCAAATTTTTCTGAAGGTGGAGTGTGAGCAGAAGAGCTTGAGGATCTGGGGGATTTCACAGAAGAACTGGCCCAGGGCATTGCCATGGCACAGGGGCAGGGAAAATGTATTGGCTGTGTGCAGCAGGGCATAGAGAAAGGCACTGGCCCAGGCAGCTGCTGCCATGTGGGCACAAGCTCTGCTGCCCAGGAGGGTCCCGTAGTGCAGGGCTTTGCAGATGGACACATAGCGGTCGTAGCACATGATGGTCAGGAGATAAAACTCTGCCCCAATGAAGAACAGAAAGAAAAAGAGCTGTGCAGCACATCCAGTGTAGGAAATGTTCCTGGTGTCCCAGAGGGAATTGTGCATGGCTTTGGGGACAGTGGTGCAGATGGAGCCCAGGTCAGTGAGGGCCAGGTTGAGCAGGAAGAAGAACATGGGCGTGTGCAGGTGGTGGCCGCAGGCTACGGCGCTGATGATGAGGCCGTTGCCCAGGAGGGCAGCCAGGGAGATGCCCAGCAAGAGGCAGAAGTGCAGGAGCTGCAGCTGCCGTGTGTCTGCCAGTGCCAGCAGGAGGAAGTGCCTGATGGAGCTGCTGTTGGACATTTGCTGTCTCTGGCCACTGGGAGCTGTTCATGGAGAAAAGTCAGTGACCAGTTAGGAGAAACCTCTTCCAGCAAAATCAAAGCCTTTTTCCATAGACCCTGCTCCTGTTACACTCTGACACCCTTTTCAGTTTCCAGCAGATTTTTCTTCAGCTCCAGTTTGGAGCCCTGGCTGGTGCTGCCTGAGTGGGACTTCAGGTTCAGGGCAGCTACACACAGAGGTTTTTTTTAGTTCAGCCTTGCTGTGCAGACATAGGAGGGGCACAGGGTCCTGTCCTCGTGTTCCTCTTTGAATCTCTGTTAACACAGAAAGCCCTGTCAGCATCTGCCCTCCCAGGGAACAGGAATGGTAAAGACTATTTAAATGTCTTTACCATTTAATTGGTAATGAATTACCAATAATTCACCAATAATTAGCCAGTGTTATTACCAATAATAACACTGGCTAACTAGTGTTATTTGCAGCTTTTCTTCATCTCCTCTGCTGATTATTTTTGGATGTCAGAAAGTCTCTGCATTTCTGCTGCCTCAGGAAGAGCAGTGAGTTCTCTGAGGCAATGTGGTGAGTGGAGAAGAAGGGGAGGAAGTCTGTCACCCTGTACTGTTCGAGGATTCTCTGGGCTTTCACCTTTCCCAGACAGAGGATGATCACCATCCCATGTTTCCTTTAAAACCATCCTGACATTGCTGAGAGCAGATGGATCCCCACAGTCCAGCAAATGTCCATCCCCTTCTCAAGATCTCAGCCTCACGTTTGTACCTAGGGACAGACAGGGCTCATTTCACCAACCCAACAACATTTTCTCAGCATCGACCTTCTGTGTCTCACCGTGGGGCTTTTAGATAACACAGAGATGCTACAGGACAGGTTTGTATCCTGGAGGGAAGCTCAAAGCTTGGACTGAAATCTCAGGGAGATTCCAGGTGTCCTTATGATGGCATTGGATGAGGGAGATTCAGCTCCTTCCCTGGCTGCACTGACAGCATTGCCCAGAGCCGGACACTGGGGACAGCGTCACCCTGAGCCAGCTGTGCCCCTGCCAGAGCCCCCAGTGCCGGGCAGCTGCTCCCAGCCCTGTGCTCTGCAGAGGGAACTCGGCCTGGGGCTGCAGAGCTGCCCCACGGCTCTGCTGCAGCTCTGCCTGCACAGGAGGGGCTGCACGCCTTGGAGCCCCGGCCCTGAGGGCAGAGGCTTGGCTGGTGGACAGGAGGGAGGGGGCTTGTTCAGAGGGAGGGGCTTCACTGAGGGGGTTCTGTGGGCATCTCTAAACTCTCCCTGCCACAGCATTTCTGGATTTTGTTTTCTCTCATTCCCTATTCTTCTCTCTGCTTCCTGCAGATTTTCCTCCTGCAAATGTTTCCCTGTGCCTGCTGTCTCTGTGCCAGCACTCACAGAGTCCAAATCTCTGTGCCCTATCCTTGGCCCTACAGAACCCTGCCTGTTAGCAGGGCAGTGGCTGGGTGCAGGTTCTGTTTGCAGCTTGGAGAAAGAACAGCTCAGACTGAGATGATGGGTTCAGGAAACGCGATGCTGGTGCTCTCCATGGGCACAGTGGCTGCAAGCACATTAGGGATCTCCTGTGACCCTACTGATCACAAAAAGGAAGATTTTGAATGTCCCAGGCACTTGTCAAAATTCATCATTGTTAATTCATAATCAGCCTTTAAGATTTATATCCCCTTCCCTGCCATTTGCCAATTGGAGGAAACTGAATGCAAAGTCTTGGGAAATTTCCTCATTTTTATAAAAACCTTTGCCTTGGAAATATTCTATGATTGACCAGAACCCCTCAGCAAGTCAGAGCTTCATGACCATTTCCTCCCCTACAACAGAAATACTCAGGAGTTGTACTCACAGGGTCTGTAGGCAATGGGGTGTTCCAGCTTTAGGAGATGGCTCCAGGAGCTGCAGCTGCATTTTCCTGCAGCCAGAGGTTCCTGTGCCAAGGGCTGGCAGTGATTCTGCCCCAGGCACTTCTCAGCACCTTCCCAGCCCTGACTGATTGAAGCTCTCTGTGCCTCTGTGCTGTGCCCGGGGTGGCTGCAGGCAGTGCCCCAGCCCTGCTGGGCTGGCAGAAGAGCTGCTCATCAGGAGAAATGTGCTTTTGAAGCTCTTCCTTGGTTGCCAGGAGCTGCCTCTGTGCCAGGAACCCAGCCCAGCTCAGCAGCATAGACACAGCACCAGGACTTTAATGAGCCTCTGGGGCTTTGTGCTCAGGCCCTGAACATCAGTCCCTGAGAGGGAGCTGAAGAAACCTCTCCAGAACTCCAAGTCACAATCCAAAGTTTCTTGGACTTTTAATGGGTCCCAGTGAGGGGCACGACTGAGAAAGTGTCCCCAGGCCCCAGGCAGAGCAGAGAACTGGAGGCAGTGATGACAGGTGGGGACAAAGAGAAGCCAAGTCTTGGTGCCCTGGGCCACAGCAGGGTCTGTGCCACCAAGGGCTGTGAGGAGACACCTTGTCCTGAGGCCCTGGGGCCTCCTGGCACAGCCCCAGCCCGGCTGGGCACTGTCAGCCCCTTGTCCTGCCCTCAGCATCCCCCCCTAGCCCACATCCCAGTGGCCTCAAGGATCTGCTGGAAGGGGTCCCTGGGGAGCCTTGGTCAGGAATGGCCCTGGGGGCTCCTTCATGATCCCAGAGACTGCAGGTTTTTCAAAGGACTTTGTGTTTGGCTTTTGCCTTGGAGTCTCTGAGAGGTTTGTGCAATCATGGCCTCCAATTATCTGCTGTAATTAGTCCCTGGAGAGGCTTTGTCAGTAACAACACTCAGTGGGGCTCATGAATGCTTCAAGGTACTTCAGTTCTTTTAAGGTACTTGGTGTTTCCCTTTTGATACAGACTCTATGAGTGGTTTGTGCAATCATGGCCTCAATTATCTGCTTTAATGAGTCCCTTGAGAGCTTTGTACTGACACTCAGTGGAGCTCATTAATACTTTGAGATACTCAAGGCTTTTCAGGTACTTTGGATTTTCCTTTCCACGCTGAGTCTCTCAGAAGTTTTTTTGCATCCTGGCCTCCAATTCTGTCCTGAAAGGAGTCCATGAGGAGCCTGTTTAGGGGATGGACCTCAGTGGGACCCATTCATGCTTTGAGACACTTTGGGTGTTTCCTCTGACTTTGACTCCTGGAAAGGTTTTGCAATCTCCTCTCAGGCCCTGAGCTTCCAGGGCTCAGCTCCATATGCACCACAGGGCTCATTAGGGTCAAGCTTTCTTGACAAACTATGGCTCTGCCTTGATTTCCCCCTACTCTCATGCAGTTCATCAGAAATGTTTCTTTAGTGGTTTTGATTCAACAGTTTGCGATTTCTTGGAGAATGCTGCAATTACTGTGTGGGTTCAGTATTGGCTAATTACCAGTGCACTCACGAATATCCTCACTCATTTCCTGCTGTGAGATAGGATTAGGAGAAAGGCAAAGTAGGCTCAAAACTTTAAAAAGGTATGAAGAAAAGTTTATTAATAATAAGTAAAGAAAGAGTAATAAAAGTCAGAACAAAACTTTCAGGACACTTCTCCTCTTTCTACAACCTTTTACTTCTTACTGACAATGTAAACCAAAAATTTTCAGTCGATTTACGGACTCTAGAATAGTCTTTCTTCAGTTCACTTAGGGAGAGGAGTCTCTCTTTCATGCTATGGAGACCTCTCCAAGAGGAAACAGTCCTCTTGTGGCTCTCAATTCCCACTATTAGAAGCTGCCTGGAAAATCTGCAGTTGGGAATTCCCTGCTATTTTTCCACAGCTTTTCCCTCAGCTGTATTTACTGGTGACCTAAACTTATGGAGTATTAGTTTAAAGATGAGCTGTTCAAGAGCAAAGGTTCTCTTCATCTATTTCTGAAATCATCTTCATCTCTAAGAAGAGAGGTCTTCTTCTCTCCCTGAGGGCACAGGGTCTAATCATTCTGCTCTCTTTCAATGTTCAAACTTCTCATTTGATCACAGCTACTTCAACATTTGCTTCCTTTAGTATGGAGGCCTTTGCCGAACAAGTCATCTCCCCATACTCTTCAATGCATTATAGGGAAAAAGAGATTCTGATGTATCAATTACATCCTTCTCCATAGGTTTACAAGAGGATTTCAACCTCAAGATCAAGGCATTTCCTCACCCCACCCATCTGGGACTCAGCTTCCACTTCACTGACCTCAGTGTCTTCATGTTGCTCCTCTATTTGCCTGCACTTTGTCCTTTTCTATCACTCGAGGGAGGATGGAAGCACTGAAAGAGTTCATATCTCACCCAGAGCCTGCATATGGTTCCGTGACCCCGGCCGGACTCAGTGCTTGCAGCCGGAGCTGTTTTATGATGGAGGTTTCTGCAATGGCTGCACTGGGGCTGTGTCAGGATGGGCCACGGTGGGGGGAAAGCTAATTATAAGGGATTTATTGCCTTGATATGTAGATATAGTGATATGTTCGTCTTGGCTTACATTGTACTAGCTTGATGCGCATGTGTAACCCAAAGGTGAATTTAAGAACAAAGAAGAAGACTACAGAGCCTTCATCAGTGACAACCCCCAAAGACTTGTGCGACCACCAAACCGAGTGGTGGTGCATGTGTGGTAAAGGTGGTGATGAGGGCGGAGATAGAGGTATGACGAACCGAAAATGGAAGGAGATGGCTTTTGCACATGGCATAAAAAAAAGAATCTTCAGTTGGCAAGCTTGTACATGATGTGGCAAGGGTCCAAGAGCCCTGCACTCTGTACCTCGCAGTTATCTTTTGCTTATGCACTATTATTGGAACCAAATTATCCCTTATTTTAATCAAATTATATTGTAACCAATTTTATATTTTTTTATTTTAACTATTCAATTAAAATTGCTACTACTTTTATTATTGTTTGGTTTTTTTATGATGGGATAATTGGGCAAACATAACAAGATGGAATCTCAATTTCAGACATGGTCTCCCGGAGGAGAAGGATGGCTCTTTTCCATAGGAAGGAAAGCACAGAACACTGGTGTTTGAGAGGCAGATGAAAAGTAGCCATGAGAGGCCTAAGCAAGCCAGACCTCTCTGTTCTGGTAGCATTTGTCTGAAATCAGCCCTTGGATATTGGGAATTTGGGAGGTGGAACCCCATCTTTGGCCATTTTTGTGTAGATAAAAAGGATGGTTCTTTTCCATAGGAAGGAAAGCACAGAGCCCCAGTGTTTCAAAGGCAGATAAGTGCCAGCCCTCAGGAAGCCAAGGCCAACCAGACTTGTCAGTCCTGGCAGCTTTTGCCTGGGAACTATCCTTGCATGTAGGGATTTCTGAAGGCAGATGCCCAATTTTGGCCATGCGTGCCTGGTCGAGATTGATGTTTTTTTCCCCTAAGAAAGAAAAGAACATGGTGCCAGTGTTTCAAAGGCAGGTAAGAGGTGGCCAGTGGAGGAGAAGGACAGTTCTCTGCCATAGTAAGGAAAGCCCAGAGTCCCAGGGCTTCAGGGGCAGATGAGAAGCAGCCCTCGACATGCCAAGGTCAGCTGGACCTGTCAGGTGGTCCCCAGGAGGCCCAGCCAGCCAGACCTGTTCCATGTTCCTTTGGTTTCATGGGACCCCACAGTGTCACAATGGTCTCCTTGGTTCCATGAGGCCCTGGAGTGTCAGAATCTTTTCCTTGCTTCTATAGTGTCACAATGGCCCCATGCTTCCCTGAGGCCTTGCAATGTCACAATGGCTTTGTGGTTCCACAAAGCCCTGATGTGTCACCGTGGCCCCTTGGCTCCATGCGCCCTCGCTGTGTCACAGGGGCTCCTCTGTAACACTATGGGCTGCACAAGGTCACCATGGACCCTTGGTTCCATGAGGTTCTGTAGTGTCACCGTGGTGTCCTTGGACCCACATTGTCACAACTGACCCATGGTTCCATGAGTTTCCGTAGTGTCACCCTGGTCGCTGTCAGAGGCTGGATGAGATCGATGTTGCGAGATACCCTGGAATGTTTGGAATGCCCGAGTGGGGCCAGGGCCGGGTCAGGCCTTGGTTTGTGGTGGGACAGAGCCCCTGCCCTGGCAGAGTGGTCAATCACACAGCAGGGGGCTGTGCGAACCCAGCTCTGATTGGTTGATCTGTCAATCAATCACACACTAGCAGCTGGTGCTACCCTGGCTCTGATTGGAAAAGCAGCTGGCAGTCCCACCCCAGGGGCGGGCCCATGAAGGCCCAGGGCGTTAAAAGCCAGAGCACGAGACCAGCCCAGGGTCTGGATCCTGCGTTCTCCTGGGGTTGCTCTGTTGGTGATGGTGGAACCTGAGCAGTTGGTACCTATGTGTGTGTCTTTCTATAGATCTTCTCTCTTTCTAATGTTCTCTATTTCTTCTCCTTCTAATCCTACTTACCTGGAACATTTTTGGATCACCTAATATTTTAAGGGATAAAGGTTTTTGAGTAAAATGGGCTAGGTTAATGAAGTTAATGCTATGATAAGGGTTTTATGTTGAAGTGGGTGTTGTATTAAACCCTTTGCAAAAGTTCCATGATTGTCTATATTTTGTCAGTAAAATTTTGTGTCATTTTGTCCTCATAGCTCAGTTGGTTTGAGCATGGTGCTGGTATCACTGAGGCTGTGAGTTCAATCCCTGTGTGGGCCATTCACTTAAGAGCTGGACTTGATCCTTGAGGGTCCCTTCCTACCAAGAAGGTTCTTTGCATCTTGCCATATTGAGAATATCTGGTTGGTGTTTCTCCTGTGCACCAAACTCAAGTCAAGGACCTTTCGTTACCCCCAGCATTTCAGTGTTCTGGGGTGTTACAGCCCTTCAGGCTCACCATGGCCTCTTTTTTCCATTAAGCCCCACAGTATCCCACTGGCCCCTTGGTTCCATGAGGATCTGCAGTGTCACACAGGTTGATGACATTTGTCCTTGCTGCCCCTCACATCCCAGTGCCCCACAAACAGCCCCAAGCCACCCGTGAGAGACAGGCACTGCTGTCCCAGGCTGGGCTCAGGGCTTGGCCTTTCTGCTTCCCCCAGCCAGCCCAGGCCTTGCTGCTCAGCATTGCAGTTCCCTGCTAAGAGCCTTTGGCTCCCTGCAATCCTGGCCTCAAGGATCTGCTCTTAGCAGTCCCTGGGGAGCCTTTGGCACTCCCTGCCCTCAGGGGGGCCCAGTGATGCTCCAAGAGACTGCTTGAGCAGCTTCTTCAGCCATGTGCCTGAGGGTCCTGGACTCAGCCCCAAATCCCTTGTGGGGATCATGAAAATACAGAAAGTCCTCAAAAGCTCTTTCTCTTCCTTCAGTGATCGTCAAGTCACCAGGCCTTGTGCAGTTGTCTGGAGTCAGTTGGAGTTCTGTTAAGGAGGAAGATTTCAAAGTACACCTCATGACATTTTTTCTTTATTCAAGTGAGGTTTTTTTTTTTTTTGTTTTCCAGATCAGAGAAGAGCTGATAGAAGCATTCCCCAGGTGATCCGAATGCTGAATGTCTCCTTAGGAGGTCTGGGCATGGAGAAGAATGAGCCCCTTGAGGGCTGACCCTGTTTGGACAAGCTGCTCCTCACCCCCAGCCTCACCATGTCTGACATGGCCCACCTGGCACTGACATCCATGTGCCCTGCAGCAGAACTTTGTCCCTTGAGTTCTGCAGCTCCATGTCCCAGCCCATTGCACCATGTCCCACCTGCTCTCCTCAGGGCTCTACCTGCACACAGGCCCAGGAGAAGTTTCCTGTTGGGAAAGAAAGAATGGAAAAGTCTGAGCAGGTTTCCTGAACAACAAACCCCACTCAGGGGCCACCTGCTCAGTCCAGGCTGCCTGGAATGGTGTCACCTTTCTACAAGGGACAGTGTGAGCAGAAATGATGTCTGGAAGCAGAATTCTCTGAGTCTTGCAGATGAATTCTCTGTCCTTGCCCTTTCCCTGGATCTCTGTTGCAGATGGAAGCTGCTGATGCCATCCTCACCTTTAACATCTCTTAGGAATGCAAACAGATGTTCCCAGATGTGTTCAGCAGGATTTGATCAATGTTTCTACAAAACTTTAGTTGTTCCTCATAGAATGAAGGGGCCATTTTGGCACTGAGGGAGTGACATGGAAGCAAGGAGTCAGTTGTGACCCAGGGGTGCCACGGAACCGAGGGGCCATGGTGACACAGCAGGGCCACATGGATCCAGTGGTCCATTGGGACGCTGTGAATCCAAGGACACCGTGGAGACACCTCCAGAACCTCATGGAACCAAGGAGTCCATGGTGACCCAGTGAGGCTGCATGGAGCCAATGGTCCATGGTGACACTGCCCATCCAAGGAGTTCATTGTGACACTGTGGAACCTCATGGAGCGAGGGAGGCCATTGTGACACTGAAGAACTTCATGGCACCAAATATCCATGGTGACACAGCGGGGCCTCATGGGAACCAAGGAACTGCTGCTGTCAGTATGGAAACTCATCGACCCAGGGGCCGTTGTGGCACTGCAGAACCAACAGAGCTGCTGGACCTTGTGCCCTGGCCCTGCACAGCTCCTTGGGAGGCACGGCAGGAGCAGCACCCTGTGAGCCTCGGGAATGCCCCTCTGGGATCCACGGCACACACTGCCAGGGGCTGGAATGGCAGTTCCCAGCCAGGAAAAGATTTTCCTCCCCTGGGAGGCAAAGCTCTTAAGAAGGAGCCAAAGGCCAAGTGGAGCAAGGTCTTACAGTGATATTTCACTGCCATCCTTCATAACTTCATCCATGGTTGTTGTAGCTCATGGATTGGGTATTAAATCAGGGCAGGGTCTTTGGTGGGAGCTGCCCTGGGTCAAGAGAGACACTGAGAGAGAAACAGAGCAGGCAAAGAAAGGCAGGAGAGAAAGGAGGGCACAAACTCAGCTGAGAAGATGGCACTCTGAAAAACAGAACTGGAACTGATGGAAAATGAATGGGACAGAAACTAATAGTTCTGAAAATTTTATTTGCTATCAAAATACATCCCACACACTCAGCCCCCCCAGTCCCGATCCCATACCCTCAAATTTGGATCCCGCTTGTCCCAGTCTGTATCCAATCCCATCTCACCCTGGTGATTGTGGAATTGAGTAATTTTAGCATGGGACTGAGTTTTTTGAGGTGGGAACAAGGCAATTTGAGGTTGGATTGAGCCCTTTGGGATCAGATTGTAGTGTTTTCAGTGGGACTGAGTCATTTTGAGGTGACAGATCAATCTGTCCTTACTTTTGGTGTACAAAGATATGGAGAACACTTCCTGAAATTCCCCAAGAACCCGCAAATCTTCCAGAATATGTCCCCAAACTATAAATTGCTGCTCAAGTAACTGTTAACTGATAGAAATTTTGACATCTTTGATAAATTTCTTTCTTTTTAGTCCTATTTCAGATGTTTTTAAGTGATAAAGAAAAATCAAGAGGAAATTTGGGCCAAACCTAAAGGATAACCAGGCAGGTGTCCTCCCAGCACAGATCACTGAATGTGGGTCACCAGGGCTCTGCCCAACGTGGATCCTGCAACGAGGGATGGAGCTGGAGCGGTGCACAAAGCTTTTCCAGCAGTTGGGTCATTTGCAGGGCTTCCCTTACCAGTGCCTCCATTGGTGTTCGGGACCGTACTGGCAGCAACTGGGACTTCACTAAGGGTGACTGGGAGTGGCTGTGGGCAACTAGAATCATGCTGAAAGCAACTGGGAGGAAGTAGGAGTGACTGGGGACATGCTGGAGATAACAGGGAGAGGCTGGGAGTCACAGGGATCATACTGGAGGCTACTGGGGTCCTGCTGGCATTGACAGGGAGCAACTGGGATCACACTGGGGATCACTGGGATCATACTGGTGTCGGATCTCAAGATCTCAGTCCTGAGATCTGAGCCTCCGAGACCAGCTTGGGGGTCTCGGGAGTCCTGAAATGTTGCCAGAAGTGTCTGGTGGCAGGACTTTAACCCTGCACAGGAGACGACAAGGATGAGGGCTTCACCGGGTGAATGGTGAAGGGATTAGTTAATTAGAGAGTGAGACACAAGGTTTAGGATTTATGTACAGGGGGGTTTGGAGGAGTAAGATGGAGGAATTGGGGTGTGTCCTGTCCTCCTCCTTCTTCCTCCTCTCCTCCATCTTCTTTGGCCACGGTGGCACCTTTGGATTGGTTATTACTAAGAGTACACCGAGTTATAACAATAGATGGTATTGGGGAAAAATGATAAATATTGTACACGTAGCAAAGGGTATAAAGATACGTGGCTGCCCGGAGGGCAGAGACAGTGTGCCCATGGCTGACTGCTGTGCGGATCTCTGTTGGCTGAAAGAACATCTTTTAGATAAACAATTAATAAACATAAAAACCAAAAGAAGAACTGAAGCCTCTTCTCGCCCTTCGATACCCGGGCTGCCCCGGGCCACCTCCGGGCCTTTCCAGGCCCCTCAAACAGCCGAGATAAACCGGACACTTGGCGTTCCCTGGCTGGGCTCCACCACCACAACCTTTCGGGGGAAGATAAACCGGACATACTGGGAGTGACTGCGATCACACTGGGATTATAGTGAATGTCAGTAGACCCAGACTGAGTGTTACTGGGAGCTACCAGGCCCATGCTGAGAGACAACTGCGCACATACTGGGAGCAACTGGGAATGACAGGATGCATGCTAGTGACAACTGGGATGTCCTGGCAGTGACTGGGATAAAACTGGGGGCAGCTGAACCCCACTAAGGTAACTGGGAGTGCCTGGCAATGACTACCATAATGTTCAGGGCAACTGGGGTATACTGGGAGTGCCTGAGACCTTGCAGGTGCTGACCGGGACAACACTGGGAGCCACTGGAAATGTGCTGGGGGTTACTGGGACCATGCTGGGGGAACTGGAGAAAAGTGAGAGTGACTGGGGGCCTGCTGAGGGAGACTGGGATCATACTGGGAGTTACTGGGACTATACTAGGGACAATTGCTAGAACTGG